>NC_053027.1:437795699-437947462 GCF_003073215.2 Triticum urartu | reverse complement strand
GAATTCAAAGAAGATTCAAATAATATTCATAGATAAGCTCATCATAAATCCACAATTCATCGGATCTCGGCAAACACACCGCAAAAAAGTATTACATCGAATAGATCTCCAAGAACATCGAGGAGAACATGGTATTGAGAATCAAAGAGAGAGAAGAAGCCATCTAGCTACAAGCTATGGAGCCGTATGTCTGTGCTAAACTACTCACGCTTCCTCGGAAGGGCAATAGGGTTGATGTAGAAGACCTCCGCAATCGAATCCCCCTCCGGCAGGATGTTGGAAAAGGTCCCTAGATGGGATCTCACGGGTACAGAAGGTTGTGGCAGTGGAAATGTGTTTTCGTGGACTCCTCTGGTGGTTTGGGAATATTTGTGAATATATAGGCAAAATAATTAGGTCAGGAGGGTCACGGGGCCTCCACAAGACAAGGGGCGCACCCTACCCCCTAGGCACGCCCTCCACCCTTGTGGCCGCCTCATGGCTCCTCCGACTCCATCTCCAAGTCTCCTGGGTGTTTTCTAGTCCAAGAAAAATCATCACGAAGGTTTTATTCCGTTTGGTATTCCTTTTCTGCGAAACTCAAAAACAAGGAAAAAACATAAACTGACACTGGGCTCTAGGTTAATAAGTTAGTCCCAAAAATAATATAAAACAGCATATTAATGCATATAAAACATCCAAAACAGATAATATAATAGCATAGAACAATAAAAATTATAGATACGTTGGAGACGTATCAAGCATCCCCAAGCTTCATTCCTGCTCGTCCTCGAGTAGGTAAACGGTAAAAACATAATTTTTGATGTGGAATGCTACCTAACATATTTATCCGTGTAATTTCTCTTTACTGTAGCATGAATGTTCAGATCCATATGATTCGAAACAAAAGTTTATTGTTGACATAAAAACAATAATACTTCAAGCATACTAATAAGGCAATTATGTCTTTTCAAAATAACAAGGCCAAAGAAAGCTCATCCCTACAAAATTATATAGTTTGGCTATGCTCCATCTTCATCACACAAAATATTTAAATCATGCACAACCCCGATGACAAGCCAAGCAATTGTTTCATACTTTTGATGTTCCCAAACTTTTTCAACTTTCACACAATACATGAGCATGAGCCATGGAAATAGCACTGTAGGTGGAATAGAATATGGTGGTTGTGGTGAAGACAAAAAGAGGAGATAGTCTCAAATCAACTAGGCGTATCAACGGGCTATGGAGATGCCCATCAATAGATATCAATGTGAGTGAGTAGGGATTGCCATGCAATGGATGTACTAGAGCTATAAGTTTATGAAATCTCAAAAAGAAACTAAGTGGGTGTGCATCCAACTCGCTTGCTCACGAAGACCTAGGGCAATTTGAGGAAGCCCATCATTGGAATATACAAGCCAAGTTCTATAATGAAAAATTCCCACTAGTATATGAAAGTGACAACATAGGAGACTCTCTATCATGAAGATCATGGTGCTACTTTGAAGCACAAGTGTGGTAAAAGGATAGTAGAATTGCCCCTTCTCTCTTTTCTCTCATTTTTTTGTTGGGCCTTCTCTCATTTTTTGGGCCTCTGTTTTTTTCGTCCGGAGTCTCATCCCGACTTGTGGGGGAATCATAGTCTCCATCATCCTTTCCTCACATGGGACAATGCTCTAATAATGAAGATCATCACACTTTTATTTACTTTACAACTCAAGAATTACAACTTGATTCTTACAACAAAATATGACTCTATATGAATGCCTCCCGCGGTGTACCGGGATGTGCAATGAATCAAGAGTGGCATGTATGAAAGAATTATGAATGGTGGCTTTGCCACAAATACGATGCCAACTACATGATCTTGCAAAGCAATATGACAATGATGAAGCGTGTCATAATAAACAGAATGGTGGAAAGTTGCATGGAAATATATCTCGGAATGGCTATGGAAATGCCATAATAGGTAGGTATGGTGGCTGTTTTGAGGAAGATATATGGTGGGTGTAAGGTACCTGCGAAAGTTGCGCAGTACTAGAGAGGCTAGCAATGGTGGAAGGGTGAGAGTGCGTATAATCCATGAACTCAACATTAGTCATAAAGAACTCAGATACTTATTGCAAAAATCTACTCCCTCCGTTCCGAATTAGTTGACTTGAATTTGTCTAAATACGGATGTATCTATACTAGCTTAGTGTCTAGATACATCTGTATCTAGATAAATATGGGTCAAGTAATTTGGAATGGAGGGAGTATTAGTTATCGAAACGAAGTACTATGTGCATGCTCCTAGGGGGATAGATTTGTAGGAAAAGGCCATCGCTCGTCCCTGACCGCCACTCATAAGGAAGACAATCAATAAATAAATGATGCTCCGACTTCATCACATAACGGTTCACCATACGTGCATGCTACAGGAATCACAAATTTTAACACAATTATTTCTACAATCCGCAATTACTCACTAGCATGACTCTAATATCACCATTTCTATATCTCAAAACAATCATAAAGAATCAAACTTCTCATAGTATTCAATGCACTTTATATGAAAGTTTTTATTATACCTCTCTTGGATGTCTATCATATTAGGACTAAATTTATAACCAAAGAAAATTACCATGCTATTTAGAGTAAATAATATAAGTGAGGCAAGAGAGTTCATTAATTTCTATAAAACAAAACCACTGTTGTGCTCTAAGAAGATATAAGTGAAGCACTAGAGCAAAATTGCTTAGCTCAAAATATATATGTGAAGCACATAGAGTATTCTAATAAATCCCGAATCATGCGTGTCCCTCTCAAAAGGTGTGTACAGCAAGGATGATTGTGGCAAACAAAAAAATAAAGACTCAAATCATACAAGACGCTCCAAGCAAAACACATATCATGTGGTGAATAAAAATATAGCCTCAACTAAAGTTACCGATAGACGAAGACGAAAGAGGAGATGCCTTTCGGGGCATCCCCAAGCTTAGGCTCTTGGTTGTCCTTGAATATTACCTTGGGTCTCCTTGGGCATCCCCAAGATTAGGCTCTTGACACTCCTTATTCCATAGTCCGTCAAATCCTTACCCAAAACTTGAAAACTTCACAACACAAAACTCAACAGAAAATGTCATAAGCTCCGTTAGTATAAGAAAATAAATCACCACTTTTGGTACTGTTCGGAACTCATTATTTACTTATATTGGTGTAATATCTACTGCATTCCAACTTTTTCATGGTTCATACCCCCCGATACTACCCATAGATTCACCAAAATAAGCAAACAACACATAGGAAATAGAACGTGTCAAAAACAGGATAGTATGTACTAATCCGTAACTCTTGAATACTTCTGTAACTCAAACAATTCTGAAACATTAGGAAAACCTGGGCAATTCGTGTACCAACCTTGTGCAAAAAGAATCAGATTAAAATCACGCTTCTGTAAAAAATGGAAATTATTTTCCTGGGCGCAAAAGTTTCTGTTTTTTGGCAAGATCAAAACAACTATCACTGTAAGCCATCCCAAAGGTCTTACTTGGCACAAACACTAATTAAAACACAAAAACACATCTAACCCGAGGCTAGATGAATTATTTATAAAGAACAATGGTTGCCTCCCAATAAGCGCTATTCTTTAACGCCCTTAGCTAGGCATAAAAAAACAAATAGATCTAGCTATTGTCATCTTTGGTATCCAATCCATAAGTAGCTCTCATAATAGATTCATATGGCAATTTAATTTTGTTTCTTGGAAAGTTTTCCATGCCGTTCCTTAACGGAAATTGAAATCTAATGTTTCCTTCTTTCATATCAATAATTGCACCAATTGTTTTAAGGAAAGGTCTAGCAAGAATAATAGGGCATGCACGATTGTAATCTATATCAAGAACAATGAAATATACTGGCACATAATTCCTATTTGAAACAATAAGAACATCATTAATCCTTCCCATAGGTTTCTTAATAGTGGAATCCGCAAGATGCAAATTTAAAGAACAATCATAAAATTCACTGAAACCTAACACATCACATAAAGTTTTTGGAATCGTGGAAACGCTAGCACCCAAATCACACAAAGCATGGCACTCATAATATTTAATATTAATTTTAATAGTATTTTCCCACTCATTATAAAGTTTTCTAGGGATAGAAACTTCCAATTCAAGCTTTTCTTCAAAAGATTGCACCATAGCATCAACGATATGTTTAGTAAAAGCTTTGTTTTGATTATAGGCATGAGGAGAATTCAACATGGATTGCAACAAGGAAATACAATCTATTAAAGAACAATTTTCATAATTAAAATCTGTGAAATCCAAAGGAGTGGGTTCATTGCTACTTAAATTTTGACCTGTCCAATCCCACTTTTATCAATTTTTGTATCAAGATCTAAAAACTCTGAATCATTGGGACACCTTTTAACTAAAGTTGACTCATATCCAATCCCATCTTTATCAAGATTTATATTGGAAAACAAAGATTCAATAGGATTCACATCAATCACTTTAAGATCTTCATCATTATTTTCATGGAAAGTAGAAGAACATGTTTTAACAAACCAATCTCGTTTAGCACGCATCTTAGGGGTTCTTTCTTTGCACTCATCAATGGAAATTCTCATAGCCTTGAGAGACTCATTAATATCATGCTTGGGTGGAATAGATCTAAGTTTCAAAGAACCAACATCAAGAGAAATTCTATCCATGTTCCTAGCCAAATCATCAATCTCGAGCAATTTTTCTTCAATCAAAGCATTGAAATTCTTTTTCGAACTCATAATTTCTTTAACACTATTCTCAAAATAAGAGGGCATCTTATTATAATTTCCATAATAATTTTTGTAGGAATTTCCATAATTATTAGAGGAATTACTAGGAAAAGGCCTAGGATTAAAATTACCTCTATACGTGTTATTACCAAAATTGTTCCTACCAACAAAATTCACATCCATAGATTCATTATTATTCTCAATCAAACTAGACAAAGGAATATCATTAGGATCAATAGAATCACTCTTGCTAGCAAATAATTTCATAAGTTCATCCATCTTTCCACTCAAAACATTAATCTCTTCAATCGCATGCACTTTTTTACTAGTGGAAGATCTTTCGGTATGCCATTGAGAATAATTAACCATACTATTATCTAGGAGTTTAGTAGCTTCCCCTAAAGTAATTTCCTTACAAGTACCTCCAGCAGCCGAATATAAAAGATTTCTAGAAGCAAAATTCAATCCGGCATAAATTTTTTGTATAATCATCCACAAATTCAAACCATGATTAGGGCAATTTCGTATCATCAATTTCATCCTCTCCCAAGATTGTGCAACAAGTTCATGATCAAATTGCTTAAAATTCATAAGATCGTTCCTGAGGGAGATGATCTTAGCGGGAGGAAAATACTTGGAAATAAAATCATCTTTACACTTATTCCATGAATCAATACTATTTTTAGGCAAAGATGAAAACCAAGTTTTAGCACGATCTCAAAGGGAGAATGGAAATAATTTCAATTTAACAATATCATTATCCACATCTTTTTTTCTTTCGCATATCACACAACTGAACGAAATTATTTAGATGGGTTGCGGCATCTTCACTAGGAAGGCCAGAAAATTGATCTTTCATAACAAGATTCAGCAAAGTGGCATTAATTTTATAAGATTCCGCACTAGTGGTGGGAGCAATCGGAGTACTAATAAAATCATTGCTATTAGTGTTGGAAAAGTCACATGCTTTAGTATTCTCTTGAGCCATCATGACAAAGCAAGCAATCAAACACACGAGCACACAAAAAGCAAACAAAGAAATGACGAATGGAAGAGGGGCGAAGAAAAGGCAAATCTTTTCGAAAATCATTTTAGAAGTGGGGGAGAGGAAAACGAGAGGCAGATGGTGAATAATGTAATGCAAGAGATGAGAGTTTATGATGGGTACTTGGTATGTCTTGACTTGGCGTAGATCTCCCCGGCAACGACGCCAGAAATTCTTCCTGCTACTTCTTCAGCTTGCGTTGGTTTTTTCCCTTGAAGAGGAAAGGGTGATGCAAGAAAGTAGAGATAAGTATTTCCCTTAGTTTGAGAACCAAGGTATCAATCCAGTAGGAGACAACGCACAAATCACCAATACCTGCACGAACAATAAAACAACTTGCACCAAACGCGATAATTGTCAATCCCTTCATGGTTACTTGCAAAAGTGAGATCTGATAGAGATAGATGAATAAAACTAAACAAAAGATAAAGTATTTTTGGTTTATAGATTGGAAAGTAAAGTATTGCAAAATATTATATCAGAAACTTATATGATGAAAAATAGTAGATCAGAAATTTATATGATGGAAAATAGTAGATCGGAAACTTATATGATGGAAAATAGACTCGGGGGCCATAGGTTTCACTAGAGGTCTCTCATGATACCAAATAGTACGGTGCGTGAACAAATTACTGCCGAGCAATTGATAGAAAAGCGCAAAGTTATAACAATTCTAAGGCAATGATTATGAAATATAGGCATCACGTCCGTGTCAAGTAGACTGAAACGATTCTGCATCTACTACTATTACGCCACACATCAAACGACTCCTACTTGCATCTGGAGTACTAAGTTCATGAAGAACAAAGTAACGCATTAAGTAGGATGACATGATGTAGAGGAATTAACTCAAGCAATATGATGAAAACCCCATTTTTTTATCCTCGATGGCAACAATACAATACGTGCCTTGCTGCCCCTGCTGTCACTGGGAAAGGACACCACAAGATTGAACCCAAAGCTAAGCACTTCTCCCATTGCAAGAAAAACCAATCTAGTTGGCCAAACCAAACCAATAGTTCGAAGAGAATTACAAAGATACCAAATCATGCATAAAAGAACTCGGAGAATATTCAAATAATATTCATAGATAAGCTGATCACAAATCCACAATTCATCGGATCTCGGCAAACACATCGCAAAAAAGTATTACATCGAATAGATCTCCAAGAACGTCGAGGAGAACATGGTATTGAGAATCAAAGAGAGAGAAGAAGCCATCTAGCTACTAGCTATGGAGCCGTAGGTCTGTGGTAAACTACTCACGCTTCATCGGAAGGGCAATAGGGTTGATGTAGAAGCCCTCCGTGATCGAATCCCCCTCCGGTAGGGTGCCGAAAAAGGTCCCTAGATGGTATCTCACGGGTACAGAAAGTTGTAGCGGTGGAAAAGAGTTTTCGTGGACTCCTCTGGTGGTTTGGGAATATTTGGGAATATATGGGCAAAATAATTAGGACAGGAGGGTCGTGGGGGCCCCACAAGACAAGGGGCACGCCCTACCCCCTAGACGCGCCCTCCACCCTTGTGGCCGCCTCGTGGCTCCTCCGACTTCTTCTCCAAGTCTCCTGGTTGTCTTCTCGTCCAAGAAAAATCATTGTGAATGTTTTATTCCGTTTGGACTCTGTTTGGTATTCCTTTTCTTCGAAACTCAAAATAAGGAAAAAACAGAAAATGGACTAGGATCTAGGTTAATAAGTTTGTCCCAAAAATAATATAAAATAGCATATTAATGCATATAAAATATCCAAAATAGATAATATAATAGCATGGAACAATAAAAAATTATAGATACGTTGGAGACATATTAGGCACGCCCCCAGGCTTGTGGCCTCCTGTCGAGTCACCTCTGGTATTTTCTTCACCCAATACTTTTTATATATTCCAAAATAATTATCCGTAAATTTCCAGGACTTTTGGAGTTGTGGAGAATAGGTCTCTCAGATTTGCTCCTTTCCGGTCCAGAATTCCAGCGGCCGGCATTCTCCCTCTTTATGTAAACCTTGTAAAATAAGAGAGAAAAGGCATAAGTATTGTACCATTATGTGTAATAATAGCCCATAATGCAATAAATATCAATATAAAAGCATGATGCAAAATAGATGTATCCACTCCCCCAAACTAAGACCTTGCTTGTTGATACGTCCATTTTGCATCATGCTTTTATATCGATATTTGTTTCATTATGGGTTGTTATTACACATTATGTCACAATACTTATGACTTTTCTCTCTTATTTTACAAGGTTTACATGAAGAGGGAGAATGCCGGCAGTTGGAATTCTGGGCTGCAAAGGAGCAAATATTAGAGACCTATTCTGCACAACTCCAAAAGTCCTGAAACTCCACGAAAGTCAGTTTTGGAATATATAAAAAATATTGGGTGAAAGAAGCACTTGAGGGGGGCACCCACCGTCCACGAGGGTGGAGGGCACGCCCTACCCCCTGGGCGCGCCCCCTACCTCATGGGCCACCTGGAAGCCTCTTGATACCCATCTTCTGGTCTAAGGTGTCCTTTTCCCTCGAAAAATTAGAAGGAAGCTTTCAGGAGAAGCACCGCCGTCTCGAGGCGTAACCTTGGCGGAACCAATCTAGGGCTCCGGCGGAGCTGTTCTGCCGGGGAAACATCCCTCCGGGAGGGGGAAATCGTCACCATCGTCATCACCATCGATCCTCTCATCAGGAGGGGGTCACTCTCCATCAACATCTTCACCAGCACCATCTCCTCTCAAACCCTAGTTCATCTCTTGTATTCGATCTTTGTCTCAAAACCTCAGATTGGTACCTGTGGGTTGCTAGTAGTGTTGATTACTCCTTGTAGTTGATGCTAGTTGGTTTATTCGGTGGAAGATTATATGTTCATATTCTTTATGCATATTAATACCCCTCTAATTATGAACATGAATATGATTTGTGAGTAGTTACGTTTGTTCTTGAGGACATGGGAGAAATCTTGCTATAAGTAGTCATGTGAATTTGGTATTCATTCGATATTTTGATGAGATGTATGTTGTCTTTCCTCTAGTGGTGTTATGTGAACATCGACTACATGACACATCACCATTGTTTGGGCCTAGGGGAAGGCATTACGAAGTAATAAGTAGATGATATGTTGCTAGAGTGACAGAAGCTTAAACCCTAGTTTATGCGTTGCTTCGTAAGGGGCTAATTTGGATTCATATGTTTCCTGCTATGGTTAGGTTTACCTTAATTCTTCTTTCGTAGTTACGGATGCTTCCGAGGGGGGTTAATCATAAGTGGGATGCTTGTCCAACGAAGGGCAGTACCCAAGCACCGGTCCACCCACATAATAAATTATCAAAGTAACGAACGTGAATCATATGAGCATGATGGAAACTAGCTTGACGATAATTCACATGTTTCCTCGGGAGCGCTTTCCTTTATATAAGAGTTTGTCCAGGCTTGTCCTTTGCTACAAAAAGGATTGGGCCACCTTGCTGCACCTTGTTTACTTTTGTTACTTGTTACCCGTTACGAATTACCTTATCACAAAACTATCTGTTACCGATAATTTCAGTGCTTGCAGAGAATACCTTACTGAAAACCGCTTGTCATTTCCTTCTGCTCCTCGTTGGGTTCGACACTCTTACTTATCGAAAGGACTACGATAGATCCCCTATACTTGTGGGTCATCCAGACTCTTTTCTGGTGCCGTTGTCGGGGAGTGAAGCGCCTTTGGTAGGTGGAATTTGGTAAGGAAAAATTTATATAGTGTGCTGAAATGTACTGTCACTTGTTACTATGGAAAAATTTATAATCTTCACCCCGACTAGTAGAGCAAAGAGTTGCTCCTCAACCTACTGAACCTACTGAAAAATTTTACTTTGAAATTCCTTCGGGTATGATAGATAAACTGCTAGCTAATCCTTTTACAGGAGATGGAACGTTACATCCCGATATGCACCTAATCTATGTGGATGAAGTTTGTGGATTATTTAAGCTTGTAGGTATGCCCGAGGATGTTATCAAGAAGAAGTTCTTCCCATTATCTTCGAAGGGAAAGGCATTGACATGGTTTAGGCTATGTGATGATATTGGATCGTGGAACTACAACTGATTGAAATTGGAATTTCATCAGAAGTTTTATCCAATGCATCTGGTTCATCGTGATCGTAATTATATGTATAATTTTCGGCCTCGCGAAGGAGAAAGTATCGCTCAAGCTTGGGGGAGGATTAAGTCAATGTTATATTCATGCCCCAATCATGAGCTCTCAAGAGAAATTATTATTCGAAAATTTTATGCCCAGCTTTCTCTCAATAATCGCTCCATACTCAATACTTCTTGTACTGGTCCTTTTATGATGAAGACTATTGAATTCAGATGGGATTCATTGGAAAGAACTAAACGCAACTCTGAAGATTGGGAACTCGACAAAGGTAAGGAGTCAGGTATAACACCTAAGTTTGATTGTGTTAAATCTTTTATGGATACCAATGCTTTTCATTAATTTAGCACTAAATATGCACTTGACTCTGAGATAGTATCTTCTTTCTGTGAATCATTTGCTACTCATGTTGATCTCCCTAAGGAGAAGTGGTTTAAATATCATCCTCCCATTGAAGTAAAAGTAGTCGAACCTATTAAAGTTGAAGAAAAGACTATCACTTATAATGTTGATCCTATTGTTCCTACCGCTTATATTGAGAAACCACCTGTCCCTGTTAGAATAAAGGATCATGCTAAAGCTTCAACTGTGGTTCGTAAGAGTAATGCTAGAACACCTACACGCCCTAAGCAAATTAAAGTTGAACCTAGTATTGCTATGGTTAAAGATCTCTTGGTCGATAATATTGATGGGCATGTTATTTACTTCTGTGATGAAGATGCTAGAATTGCTAGACTCGATACTAAAAATAAATATAGACCTATTGTAGGCATGCCTGTTGTTTCTGTTAAAATAGGAGATCGTTGCTATCATGGCTTATGTGACATGGGTGCTAGTGCGAGTGCAATACCTCATTCCTTATACGAAGAAATTATGCATGATATTGCACCTGCTGAGATAGAAGGTATTGATGTTACAATTAAGCTTGACAATAGAGATACTATTTCACCAATTGGGATTGTTAGAGATGTTGAAGTCTTGTGTGGGAAAGTTAAATATCCTACTGATTTTCTTATTCTTGGTTCCCCACAAGATGACTTTTGTCCCATTATATTTGATAGACCCTTCTTGAATAATGTTAATGCTAAGATAGACTGCAAAAAGGATATTGTTACTGTTGGTTTATGGGATATATCTCATGATTTTATTTTGGCTAAATTTCGTAGATAATCCCATGATAAATAATTTCCTAGTAAAGATGAAATTATTGGTCTTGCTTCTATTGCCGTGCCTCCTAATGATCCTTTAGAACAATACTTGCTAGACCATGAAAATGATATGTTTATGAATGAAAGAAGGGAAATAGATGAAGTATTATTTAAACAGGGGCCTATTTTGAAACACAACTTGCCTGTTGAAATTCTAGGGGATCCTCCTCCACCCAAGGGTGATCCCGTGTTTGAGCTTAAATCATTACCTGATACTCTTAAATATGCTTATCTTGATGAAAAGAAGATATATCCTATTATTATTAGTGCTAACCTTTCAGAGCAGGAAGAAGATAAATTATTGAAAACTATGAAGAATCACCGTGTTGCTATTGGATATAATCTTGATGATCTTAATGGAATTAGTCCCACTCTATCCCAGCACAAAATAAAATTGGACAAAGACGCTAAACCGGTTGTTGATCACCAACGACGGTTAAATCCTAAGATGAAAGAAGTGGTAAGAAATGAAATACTAAAGCTTCTAGAGGCAGGTATAATTTATCCTGCTGCTGATAGTCAGTGGGTAAGTCATGTCCATTGTGTCCCTAAGAAGGGAGGTATTATTGTTGTTCCTAATGATAAAGATGAATTGATCCCACAAAGAATTGTTACAGGTTATAGAATGGTAATTGATTTCCGCAAATTAAATAAAGCTACTAGAAAGGATCATTACCCTTTACCATTTATTGATGAAATGCTAGAAAGATTATCCAAACATACACATTTTTGCTTTCTAGACGGTTATTCTGGTTTCTCTCAAATACGTGTGTCGAAAGAGGATCGGGAAAAGACCACTTCTACTTGCCCCTTCGGTACCTTTGCTTATAGACGTATGCCTTTTGGTTTATGTAATGCACCTGCTACCTTTCAAAGATGTATGACTGCTATATTCTTTGACTTTTGTGATAAGATTGTTGAGGTTTTCATGGATGATTTCTCCGTGTATGGAACTTCTTTTGATGATTGCTTAAGCAACCTTGATCGAGTTTTGCAGAGATGTGAAGAAACTAATCTTGTCTTGAATTGGGAGAAGTGCCACTTTATGGTTAATGAAGGTATTGTCTTGGGGCATAAAATTTCTGAAAGAGGTTGTAACGCCCCGAGACCGATGTGCCAGGTGGTGTCTAGTTATTCGCTGTTGTTTGCCTTGTCATTGCTTGCGTGTCATGCATTGCATATCATGTCATCATGTGCATTTCATTTGCATACGTGTTCGTCTCATGCATCCGAGCATTTTTCCCATTGTCCGTTTTGCAATCCGGCGCTCCTATCTCCTCCGGTGGTCATTTCTACCTTCTTTTCGTGTGTGGGGGTTAACCATTTCCGGATTGGAACGAGACTTGCCAAGCGGCCTTGGTTTACTACCGGTAGACCGCCTGTCAAGTTTCGTACCATTTGGACTTCGTTTGATGCCCCAACGGTTAACCGAGGGACCGAGAAGGCCTTGTGTGTGTTTCAGCCCAACACCCCTCCAATTTGGCCCAAAACCCACCAAAACTCTCTCCATCTTCTAGAGCGTTTGATCACGATCGCATGGCCGAAAACCGCACCTCATTTGGACTCTCCTAGCTCCCTCTACCTCTATAAATAGACCCCTACATTTTCGTTTTCGGATCTTTCCCCGAAACCCTAGCTTCTTCCTCCTCCAGCCGACGGACACGTCCACCCTCTCGCCCGGACATGTCCGCCTCGTCCTGCGCCCAACCGCGCGCTGCCACCTGTCTACCGCGCCTCCTCTCTCTCCCCCGCGCCGCCGCGGCCCTGCGGGCCCACGGCCGGCCCGCCCGGCCCGACCGCGCCCCGCGCCTGGGCAGTTCCCTCGCTGCTGCCCGAGTGCACCGCGCCACCGTCCTTCGACACCGCGCCGGCGAGCGCCGCCCGGCGCCGCCACCGCCGTCGCCGGCGGCCCGCACCACGCCGCTGCTCCGGCCACCTTGGCCCGCCTCCGCCGCCGCCATGGGGCGCCCCTGCCGCCGCTCGTCACGGATCCGATCGGGCCGGACCGGATCCGGCGACCTCGAGCCAGCCGCCGTCTCGCCGGCGTCCTCCCCGCCTTCTTTTCCGGCGAAGGTCCGGCCCCACATCGGTTCGCGCACCGCCCCGATCTGGATCTGAGAGGTTGACTTTTTCTCCTCGAGATTTCTACCAAGTCCCCGAAATTCCCAGATTCATATGCCCATGTTCATCATGTCGTAACTTTGCACCCGTAGCTCCGTTTTGGGCATATAGCATATCAAAATGTTCGACTCAGAGAGTACATCATTTGATCTCATTGCATCATTTTAATTTGAGCTCATCTTGATGCCCGAAATGCTGTTAGAAGAGTGCTATTTGAGTTAATTGTCAGATCTGTTGCACCTTATAGCTATTTGTCATTTTTGCCATGATTATTGTGTGCATGATATGCCCCTGAGCTCTACATATGTTTTGTTACATGCTTTGCCATCTATCCAGAGGTGCAACCCATGTATTTTTGTGATGTGTGTGGTGCCTAGCACAAGCTTGCAAAGTGGTGCATTCGTTAATGCTGATTTCAGGGACTTAGCAATTCCACTAGGTCCTTGATCTGTTTAAACCAATATGCCATATGTTCATGTTGTTTCCTAGTGATCCGTGCCCCTTTTGAGGATGATCAGTAAGGATGTTTTGTTAATCTTGTAGTGCTCTATCCATCCATGTCTTTGTTTGCAATTATGGAGCACCCTAGCTTGAGTCAATCGAGCTCTACTTTTGTCATTTCGTGAATCTGGGCAGATTGTCTACTTGTTAGCGATTTTGCCGGGGATGTTGTAATTGATCCGTGCATGCTATGCTATTGTTCTTGCCATGTCTAGCTTGTATAATGTGTATTCTTGATGGTTGTATGCTTAGATTGTCATGCCATGCTCTGTAGTGAGTGCATCGAGCTCGTAAACATGCCTACTTGATATCTGTTTCAGCATGCTCCAGTTTTCACTAAGTCTGAGAAGTGATTATGTTTTTGCCATGTTCACATGCTTGCAATTGTATTTTCTGATCCCTTCTGGCTCAAGGTCACTAAGGGACTTTTGTTAAGCTCTTTGAGGCTCCATGCCATGCTTTACTTTGCCATGTTCAGGTCCTGTAGCCTATAGTTTTCATGCTCCGAAGAGTGCTATCTGATCTGAAATTCCAGACAAGTGTTAATTTCACTAAGTCTGAGATCTGTTTACCATTTGCATTTTCTCCATGCTTGTTTGAACCTGTTAATGGATGAATTGGCCGTAGCTCAGTGCTAGACTTTTGCTAAGCTTCATGAATGGATTCCTGCCATGTATTTTGATGCCATGTTTGGGTGCTGTAGCATGCTCATCTTGTTGCATTTAGATGGCTACTTGCTGTAAATCGCAGAACGTGGTCATATTTGAATTGCTTGCCATTTCCAAGCCGTAACTCCGATTCCGGTGATCTTTATATCGTTTTCAAGCGATTTCATCTCACCTTTCAAGTGGCACACTTGGATTTCCATGTTGAGGCCAGGTTCATGCATTCCTTGTCGAATCATGCATATGCATTGCATACCGCATCCCGCATATCATCCCATGTTCATGTGTTGGTTGTTTACTATGTTGTGTGCTTCTTTCCGGTGTTTGTTTCTTCGGGTTGGTATCGGTAACATCGCGTTTTTGAGGATCCGTTCGACTACGTCCGTTTGTTTTTCTTCATGGACTCGTTCTTCTTCCTTGCGGGATCTCAGGCAAGATGATCATACCCTCGAAATCACTACTATCTTTGCTTTACTAGATGCTCGCTCTTTTGCTATGCCTATGCTGCGATACCTACCACTTGCTTATCATGCCTCCCATATTGTTAAGCCAAGCCTCTAACCCACCTTATCCTAGCAAACCGTTGTTTGGCTATGTTACCACTTTGCTCAGCCCCTCTTATAGCGTTGTTAGTTGCAGGTGAAGATTGAAGTTTGTTCCTTGTTGGAACATGGAGATGTTGTTCCTTGTTGGAACATGTTTACTTGTTGGGATATCACAATATATCTTATTTTAATTAATGCATCTATATACTTGGTAAAGGGTGGAAGGCTCGGCCTTATGCCTGGTGTTTTGTTCCACTCTTGCCGCCCTACTTTCCGTCATACCGGTGTTATGTTCCCGGATTTTGCGTTCCTTACGCGGTTGGGTAATAATGGGAACCCCTTGACAGTTCACCTTGAGTAAAACTCTTCCAGCAATGCCCAACATTGGTTTTACCATTCGCCGCCTAGCCTTTTCTTTTCCCTTGGGGGTCACGCGCCCAAGGGTCATCATTATTTTAACCCCCTGGGCCAGTGCTCCTCTGAGTGTTGGTCCAACCGAGCGATGTCCGGGCTACCAGGGGCAACTCTGGGCTGGCCTACCCATACCTAAGACAATCTGAGTGTGCCCTGAGAAAGAGATATGTGCAGCTCCTATCGGGATTTCTCGGCACATTCGGGCGGTGTTGCTGGTTTAGTTTTACCCTGTCGAAATGTCTTGTAACCGGGATTCCGAGTCTGATCGGGTCTTCCCGCTAGAAGGTCTATTCCTTCGTTGACCGTGAGAGCTTGTGATGGGCTAAGTTGGGACACCCCTGCAGGGATTTGAACTTTCGAAAGCCGTGCCCGCGGTTATGGGAAGATGGGAATTTGTTAATGTCCGGTTGTAGAAAACCTGAAGTTGACTTTATTTAAAATGCATCAACCGCGTGTGTAACCGTGATGGTCTCTTTCCGGCGGAGTCCGGGAAGTGAACACGGTGTTGGAGTTATGCTTGACGTAGGTTGTTTTAGGATCACTTCTTGATCATACTTTTATCGACCGTGCTTTGTCTTCTCTTCTCGCTCTCATTTGCGTATGTTAGCCACCATATGTGCTAGTCGCTTGCTGCAGCTCCACCTGATACCTTCCCTTACTCATAAGCTTAAGTAGTCTTGATCGCGAGGGTGCGAGATTGCTGAGTCCCCGTGACTCACAGATACTTCCAAAACCAGTTTGCAGGTGCCGATGAGACCGTGCAGATGACGCAACCAAGCTCAGGAGGAGCTCGATGAAGATCTTGTCCTTTGTGTTGTTTTCATTCTGGTTGATCAGTAGTGGAGCCCAGTTGGGGTTGATCGGGGACCTTTGTCGCATTTGGGGTTATTCTTTTATTTTGGTTCCGTAGTCGGACCTTGATTGTATCTGGATGATGTAATGCTTTATTCATGTAATTATGTGAAGTGGCGATTGTAAGCCAACTATGTATCTTTTCCCCTATTGTATTACATGGGTTGTGTGAAGATTACCTCACTTGCGACATTGCTTTCAATGTGGTTATGCCTCTAAGTCGTGCTTCGACACGTGGGAGATATAGCCGCATCGAGGGCGTTACAGAGGTATTGAAGTTGATAAAGCTAAAGTTGATGCTATTGAAAAGATGTCGTGTCCTAAGGACATTAAAGGTATAAGAAGTTTCCTTGGTCATGCCGGTTTTTATAGGAGGTTCATTAAAGACTTCTCAAAAATTTCTAGGCCTCTGACTAATCTCTTACAAAAAGATCTTCCTTTTGTCTTTGATGATGATTGTGTAGAAGCATTTGAAATACTTAAGAAAGCCTTGATTTCTGCACCTATTGTGCAGCCACCTGATTGGAATTTACCCTTTGAAATTATGTGTGATGCTAGTGATTATGCTGTAGGTACTGTTCTTGGACAAAGAGTTGATAAGAAATTAAATGTTATCCAATATGCTAGTAAAACTCTAGACAGTGCCCAGAGAAATTATGCTACTACTGAAAAAGAATTTTTAGCAGTTGTATTTGCTTGTGATAAGTTTAGACCTTATATTGTTGATTCTAATGTAACTGTTCACACTGATCATGTTGCTATTAAATATCTTATGGGAAATAAATATGCTAAACCTAGACTTATTAGATGGGTTCTCTTGCTACAAGAATTTGATTTGCATATTATTGATAGAAAGGGAGTTGAGAACCCCATTGTAGATAACTTGTCTAGGTTAGAGAATGTTCTTGAAGACCCATTACCTATAGATGATAGCTTTCCTGATGAACAATTATCTATCATAAATGCTTCTCGTACTGCTCCATGGTATGCTGATTATGCTAATTACATTGTTGCTAAATTTATACCACCTAGTTTCACATACCAGCAAAAGAAAAGGTTTTTCTTTTATTAAAGACATTACTTTTGGGATGCCCACACCTTTATAAAGAAGGAGTAGATGGTGTTATTAGATGTTGTGTACGTGAGCATGAACAGGAATAGATCCTATGCAAGTGTCACTCTGAGGCTTATGGAGGACACCACGCTGGAGATAGAACTGCACATAAGGTATTGCAATCCGGTTTTTATGCGCCTACTCTTTTCAAAGATGCCCATAAGTTTGTCTTGTCTTGTGATGAATGTCAAAGAACTGGTAATATTAGTAGACATCAAGAAATGCCTATGAACTATTCACTTGTTATTGAACCATTTGATGTTTACAGCTTTGATTATATGGGACTGTTTCCTTCCTCTAATGGGTATGCACATATTTTAGTTGTTGTTGATTACGTTACTAAGTGGGTAGAAGCTATTCCAACTAGTAGTGCTGATCATAATACCTCTATTAAGATGCTTAAAGAAGTTATTTTTCCAAGGTTTGGAGTCCCTAGATACTTAATGACTGATGGTGGTTCACATTTTATTCATGGTGCTTTTTGTAAAATGCTTGCTAAGTATGATGTTAATCATAGAATTGCATCTCCATACCACCCATAGTCTAGTGGTCAAGTAGAACTAAGTAATAGAGAGATTAAATTAATTTTGCAAAAGACTGTTAATAGATCTAGAAAGAATTGGTCCAAGAAACTTGATGATGCATTATGGGCCTATAGAGCTTCATATAAAAATCCTATGGGTATGTCTCCGTATAAAATGGTTTATGGAAAAGCGTGTCACTTACCTCTCGAACTAGAACATAAGGCATATTGGGCCATTAAAGAGCTCAATTATGATTTCAAACTTGCCGGTGAGAAGAGACTATTTGACATTAGCT
This sequence comes from Triticum urartu, assembly GCF_003073215.2. Lineage (NCBI taxonomy): Eukaryota > Viridiplantae > Streptophyta > Magnoliopsida > Poales > Poaceae > Triticum > Triticum urartu. The sequence goes on along the minus strand of NC_053027.1, from coordinate 437,929,309 downwards.
CACTCGATGAGTGGAGAACCCAGGCCTATGAGAATGCCAAACTGTTTAAACAAAAAGTTAAAAGGTGGCATGACAAAAGGATACAAAAGCGTGCATTTAATGTAGGTGATTATGTTTTGTTATATAACTCTCGTTTAAGATTTTTTGCAGGAAAACTCCTCTCTGAATGGAATGTCCTTACGTTATCGAGGAGGTCTATCGTTCCGGTGCCATAAAAAACAACAACTTCGAAGGCACAAATCCAAAGGTGGTGAAAGGTCAAAGAATCAAACATTATATCTCAGGTAATCCCATAAATGTTGAAACCAATGTTATTGATATCGTAACCCCGGAGGAGTACATAAGGGACACTTTCTGGAATGTTTCAAACTCTGAAAAGGAATAGGTATATGGTACGGTAAGTAAACCGACTCCAAAACCGTTCTAATAGCAATTTTTCTCTGTTTTGGAATATTTAAGAAAATAGGAAAATAAGAAGTAGTCCGAAAGGGACATGAGGCATCCACGAGGATGGAGGGTGCGCCCTACCCCCCTGGGCATGCCTCCCTGCCTCGTGGGAAACTCATGTGCCCTCCGGACTCTGTTTTCTTGCACGATACTTCTTTTGGTCGGTAAAAATTCATTATATAAACTCCCGAAGGTTTTGACCACCGTACCACAACACAATCCTCTGTTTTTATTTTGAGTTGTTTCTGCAGCAGATTTAGAGCAAGATGTCTTCTCAAGAGTTAGTCGGGGAGAGTCGGGTATCTCATCCGACACCGGGGCCAGGAGAAAATAGTGATGCTGACCACTTTGGGCCATCATTGATGTAAGAGATGGAGGCCGACTTGAAAAGGATAGATACCATGGAGGAGGATCAAGAAGTTACCTCTCGTCTCCAAGCCAGATTCACGATGGAGGCACTTCAGAGCTCGGCAATTCCAAACTCGTTCATCCCTCCTAATGCTAGATTTCTTTCTTATGAAAATATGAAAAAGAGTGTTACTTGTTCTCCCGCAGATATGCGACATCCATGGGTGAAAGGAGCTTTAGCCGTCACGGGTAAGCTCCGTAGGAAAATAATGGATCTCAAGCAGCAAGTCAATAAGCTCGAATACGAGAATCATATCCTAATGGGCATCATCACCAAGAATATCACATCACCACCTTCGAAGAAAGAGACATAAATACATGGGTATGGGCACTCCCCTTGCCAACTGCCAAGCTTGGGGGAGGTGCCCCGGTATCGTATCACCATCACACTTCTATATTTACCATTTTTCTTATTTTGATCCTTTTGGTTATATCTTGATCTAGTAGAATAAAGTTTAGTATGATCTACCTTTGAGTTTTTGTGTTGATCCTTATCTATGTAATCGAGTCCATGAGCTATATATAATAAAGATTAGTCTTGAGTCGAGGACTTGGTTATCTTGCTATGATCTTGAGGGAATAAAAAATAATAAAAATAAATAAAGAGATCATATTGATCTTATGGAGAGTAATGACTTCACATATAAAGAGTATGATGAATAAAAGTTGTTGAGAGCTGACAAACATAGTTTTGGTCATCGTTGCAATTAATAGGAGGTAATAAATAAAGAGAGGTTTTCACATATAAATATACTATCTTGGACATCTTTTTATGATTGTGAGCCCTCATTAAAATATTACATGCTAAAAAGTTGATGTTGGACAAGGAAGACAACGTAATGGGTTGTGTTTTCTTATATCCGAAATAAATTATATTGTCAAGGATCATCCAATATGTTGAGCTTGCCTTTCCCCCTTATGCTAGCCAAATTCTTTGCACCAAGTAGAGATACTAGTTGTGCTTCCAAATATCCTTAAACCCAGTTGTGCCATGAGAGTCCACCATATCTACCTATGGATTGAATAAGATCCTTCAAGTAAGTTGCCATTGTTGCAAGCAATAAAAATTACTCTCTAAATATGTATGATCTATTAGTGTGGAGAAAATAAGCTTTATACGAGCTTGTGATATGGAAGAAATAAAAGTGATGGGCTTCATAATAAAGGTCCCTATCACAAGTGGCAATATAAAAGTGACATTATTTTGCATTAAGATTTTGTGCATCCAACTATAAAACCACATGACAACCTCTACTTCCCTCTGCGAAGGGCCTATCTTTTATTTTTGTCTTATACCTTATACAAGAGTCATGGTGATATTCACCTTTCCTTTTTACACTTTATCCTTTGGCAAGCACTATGTGTTGGAAAGATCCTGATATATATATCTAATTGGATGTAGGTTTTCATAAAGCATTATTGTTGACATTACCCTTGAGGTAAAAGGTTGGGAGGCAAAACTATAAGCCCCTATCTTTCTCTATCTCCGATTAAAACTTCATACCCATAAGTATTGCGTGAGTGTTAGCAATTGTGAAAGACTAAATGATAGTTGAGTATGTGGACTTGCTGAAAAGCTCTTATATTGACTCTTTCTGATGTTATGATAAATTGCAATTGCTTCAATGACTGAGATTATAGTTTGCTAGTTTTTCAATGAAGTTTCTGATTCATACTTGACATTGTGAATAGATTGTTACTTTAGCATAAGAAATCATATGACAATATATTATATATGTTGCTATTCTAAGAATGATCATGATGCCCTCATGTCCGTATTTTATTTTATCGACACTTCTATCTCTAAACACGTGGACATATTTTTCGATATCGGCTTCCGCTTGAGGACAAGCGAGGTCTAAGCTTGGGGGAGTTGATACATCCATTTTGCATCATGCTTTTATATCGATATTTGTTGCATTCGGGGCTGTTATTACACATTATGTCACAATATTTATACCTTTTCTCTCTTATTTTACAAGGTTTACATGAAGAGGGAGAATGCCGACAGCTGGAATTCTGGGCTAGAAAAGGAGCAAATATTAGAGACCTATGCACAACTCCAAAAGTCCTGAAACTCCACGAAAGACAGTTTTGGAATATATAAAAAATATTGGGTGAAGGAAGCACCAGAGGGGGGCCACCCACCATCCATGAGGGTGGAGGGCGCGCCCCCCTGCCTCGTGCGCCACCTGGAAGCCCCCCAATGCCCATCTTCTGGTATAAGGTGTCTTTTGCCCTAGAAAAAATCAGAAGGAAGCTTTCGGGGCGAAGTGCCGCCGTCTCGAGGTGGAACCTTGGCGGAACCAATCTAGGGCTCTCGCGGAGCTGTTCTTCCGGGGAAACATCCCTCCGGGAGAGGGAAATCATCACCATCGATCCTCTCATCGGGAGGGGGTCAATCTCCATCAACATCTTCACTAGCACCATCTCCTCTCAAACCCTAGTTCATCTCTTGTATCCGATATTCGTCTCAAAACCTCAGATTGGTACATGTGGGTTGCTAGTAGTGTTTATTACTCCTTGTAGTTGATGCTAGTTGGTTTATTCGGAGGAAGATTATATGTGTTGGCCCGAATAAGCCGCGGCGCCAGTGTCGGACGTGTCGGGCGCGTGTATGGGCACGTGTCGGGCATGTCAAGCGCGGCGGGACCGCGGTGTAGGCGTGTGTGGTCGGGCTCGTCGGGCGCGACGGATTCGCGTGGGACGTGCGGGACGCACTGGTGCAGTCGGGCTCGTCGGGCGCGTCGGATGCGCGCGGGACATGCGAGATGCAGCAGCGTGGCGTGTGTGTATGTGTGCGTGCATTTAATTCACTATCTTAGAGTGGTTAGTTGTAGCGGGCGCTGGCTATGCGTGGTGATGACCAGGTATTACGAATGAGTAGGTGCTCACGTTGGGAGAAGATCGGATCACCAGGAGCATGGGCGTGCGTGGGTGTTGTAGCTACAAAGCCGGCTGGGGCGTGTGTTAGTGCATGCATAGGAAGAGGCCATGCAGTTAGTGGCTGGCGTGCGTGAGTGCGTGCCTGGTGTGAGTCCGGCTATATAAGCCACGTATTGGTGTTGTGTTTGAGTTTGGTGCTCTTGGAATAGTAACGGGGCTGTGTGTGCAGCCGGGTGAAACTCCAGTGTGCCCTGTTCTTTCTTCTACCTATAGTCCTGAGCTGTGAGGGAGAGGCCGGCGGCAACAATTGGTATTCAGAGCCACAAGGTTCGAGGGGCGGCCGTGGCGCACGGTGGCGTCCGCGGCGAGCGCGGCGTGCGTGGCCGACATGGAGGCATCGGCTGCGGCGCGCGGCGAGCGCGTGGCGATGGCAACGAGCGGCGAGTCCACGGCTGTGCGATGTGATGTCATGCGAGCGAAAGGCACGGCGGTTGTGGAGATGAGGAGGTCGCGACGGACCTGCGTGGTGGCGCAGAGTTCGCGACGGCTCGGCGCGACAACCGTGGAGGCGCGTGGCACGGAGACGCGGCGTGGCGGCGCACGGGACTGCGGGCTGCTACTGCGGCAGCAAGCGGCAGCTTGTGCCGGAGACGTAGCGCAGGTGTACATGGCGACGAGGCGATGACGACGAGCCAGGGCCCCTGTCAGCAGGCCGTGCGGCGAGGCCACGGCTTAGGGGGTGAGTGTTGGCCCGAATAAGCCGCGGCGCTAGTGTCGGACGCGTCAGGCGCGTGTATGGGCGCGTGTCGTGCGTGTCAGGCGTGGCGGGACCGCGGTGTAGGCGTGTGTGGTCGGGCTCGTCGGGCGCGATGGATTCGCGCGGGACGTGCGGGACGCACTGGTGCAGTCGGGCTCGTCGGGCGCGTCGGATGCGCGCGGGACGTGCGGGACGCAGCAGTGTGGTGTGTGTGTATGTGTGCGTGCGTTTAATTCACTATCATAGAGTGGTTAGTTGCAGCGGGCGCTGGCTATGTGTGGTGATGACCAGGTATTACGAATGAGTAGGTGCTCACGTTGGGAGAAGATCGGATCACCAGGAGCATGGGCGTGCGTGGGTGTTCTAGCTACAAAGCCGGCTGGGGCGTGTGTTAGTGCATGCATAGGAAGAGGCCATGTAGTTAGTGGCTGGCGTGCGTGAGATAGTGGCTGGCGTGCGTGAGTGCGTCCCTGGTGTGAGTCCAGCTATATAAGCCACGTATTGGTGTTGTGTTTGAGTTTGGTGCTCTTGGAATAGTAATAGGGCTGTGTGTGCAGCCGGGTGAAACTCCAGTGTGCCCTATTCCTTCTTCTACCTCTAGTCCTGAGCTATGAGGGAGAGGCTGGTGCCAACAATATGTTCAGATCCTTTATGCATATTAATACCCCTCTGATTATGAACATGAATATGAGTTGTGAGTAGTTACGTTTGTTCCTGAGGACATGGGAGAAGTCTTGCTATAAGTAGTCATGTGAATTTGGTATTCGTTCGATATTTTGATGAGATGTATGTTGTCTTTCCTCTAGTGGTGTTATGTGAACGTCGACTACATGACACTTCACCATTGTTTGAGCCTAGGGGAAGGCATTGGGAAGTAATAAGTAGATGATGGATTGCTAGAGTGACAGAATCTTAAACCCTAGTTTATGTGTTGCTTCGTAAGGCGCTGATTTGGATCCATATGTTTCATGCTATGGTTAGGTTTACCTTAATTCTTCTTTCGTAGTTGCGGATGCTTGTGAGGGGGGTTAATCATAAGTGGGATGCTTGTCCAAGGAAGGGCAGTACCCAAGCACTGGTCCACCCACATAACAAATTATCAAAGTAACGAACGTGAATCATATGAGCATGATGGAAACTAGCTTGACGATAATTCACATGTGTCCTCGGGAGCGCTTTCCTTTATATAAGAGTTTGTCCAGGCTTGTCCTTTGCTACAAAAAGGATTGGGCCACCTTGCTGCAAATTGTTTACTTTTATTACTTGTTACCCGTTACGAATTACCTTATCACAAAACTATCTATTACCGATAATTTCAGTGCTTGCAGAGAATACCTTACTGAAAACCGTTTGTCATTTCCTTCTACTCCTCGTTGGGTTCGACAGTCTTACTTATCGAAAGGACTACGATAGATCCACTATACTTGTGGGTCATCACTTGTCCTCAAGTGAAAGCCGAAATCGATAAATATGTCCACATGTTTAGAGATAGAGGTGTCAGTAATATAAAATACGGACATAAGGGCAACATGATCATCTTTTAAAACAACAATATATAATGACTAATTTCTTATGCTAAAGTAATAATTCGTTCACAAGGTAAAGTATGAATCGGAAATTTCATTGAAAACTGAAAAACTATGATCCTAGTCATTGAAGCAATTGCAATTTATCATAATATCGGAAAGATTCAATGTAAGAGCTTTTTTATAGCAAGTTCACATACTCAACCATCTTTTAGTCTTTTATAATTGCTAGCACTCACGTGATACTTATGAGTTAAAGCCTCAATCATACAGAGAGAAAGATAGGGGCTTATAGTTTCGCATCCCGACCTTTTACCTCAAGGGTAATGTCAACAATAATACTTTATGATAACCTACATTCGAGTGGATATATATATCTGAATCTTCCCCAACATATAGTGCTTGCCAAAAGGAAAAAAGGAAAGGTGAATTTCACCATGACTCTTGTATAAGGGTAGAAGGTAAAAATAAAAGATAGGCCCTTCGCAGAGGGAAGCAGAAGTTGTCATGCGCTTTTTTGGTTGGATTCACAAAATCTTAATGCAAAAGAACGTCACTTTATATTGCTATTTGTGATAAAGAACTTTATTATGTAGTCTATCGCTTTTATTTCTTCCATATCACAAGTTCGTATAAAGCTTATTTTCCTCACACTACAAGATCATACATACTAAGAGAGCAATTTTTATTGCTTGCACCGGTGACAACTTACTTGAAGGATCTTACGCAATCCATAGGTAGGTATGGTGGACTCTCATGGCAAAACTGGTTTAAGGGAAGTTTGGAAGCACAAGTAGTATCTCTACTTGGTGCAAAAGATTTGGCTAGCATAGGGTGAGAAGCAAGCTCAACATGTTGGAGGATCCATGATAATATAACCTCTATTCGTATATAAGAAAACATAACCCATTATGTTGCCTTCCTTGTCCAACATCAACTTTTTAGCATGTCATATTTTAATGAGTGCTCACAATCACAAAAGATGTCCAAGATAATATATTTATATGTGAAACCTCTCTTTCTTTATTACTTCCTATTAATTGCAGCAATGATCAAAACTGTGTTTGTCAACTCTCAACAAATTTTATTCATCATACTCTTTATATGTGAAGTCATCACTCTCCATAAGATCATTATATAACCTTTTTATTTATTTTTATTCTTTCTTTTTCTTTTCCCTCAAGATCATAGCAAGGAAGCAAAGCTGAGGGAGTCCTGGATTAGGGGGTCTCCGGACAGTCGGACTATATCCTTTGGCCGGACTGTTGGACTATGAAGATACAAGATTTAAGACTTCGTCACGTGTCCGGATGGGACTCTACTTGGCGTGGAAGGCAAGCTAGGCAGTACGGATATGTATATCTCCTCCTTTGTAACCGACCTTGTGTAACCCTAGCCCCTCCGGTGTCTATATAAACCGGAGGGTTTTAGTCCGTAGGACAACATACAATCATACCATAGGCTAGCTTCTAGGGTTTAGCCTCTCTGATCTCGTGGTAGATCTACTCTTGTAATACTCATATCATCAAGAACAATCACGCAGGACGCAGGGTATTACTTCCATCGAGAGGGCCCGGACCTGGGTAAAACATCGTGTCCCCTGCCTCATGTTACCATCCGCCTTAGACGCACAGTTCGGGACCCCCTACCCGAGATCCGCCGGTTTTGACACCGACATTGGTGCTTTCATTGAGAGTTCCTCTGTGTCGTCACCATAAGGCTCGATGGATCCTTCGATCATTGCTAGCGATGCGGTCCAGGATGAGGCTTTCGTCCCCGGACAGATCTTCATATTCGGCGACTTTGCACTGCGGGCCAACTCGCTTGGCCATCTAGAGCGCATTGAGAGCTACGCCCCTGGCCATTAGGTCAGATTTGGAAACTTGAACTACATGGCTGACATCCATGGAGACTTGATCTTTGACGGATTCGAGCCCATGTCGGACGCGCCGAACAGTCTTGACGAGCATGACGTAACTCTGCCATCGGACAATATTCGGGAGATCACATCCGCAGCTACTCCGTCCATCAATCCGGAGCAAGTCGCGCCATCCGAGAGCGGAGGGATGGACCCCGCCATGGAGGCCGCATTCTCAGCGGCGATAGAGCCGGATACTGACTTCACCCCTTATGAGAGCAGTGTTACCGAACCACTAGATTCATCTTCGGTCACGGACTCTGAGCCGCTCGTATCCGCGCCCGTCGAGTCCGACTGGGCGCCGATCATGGAGTTCACCTCTGCGGATATCTTTCAGCACTCATCTTTCGGAGATGTGCTAAATTCATTAAGGTCTCTCTCCCTGTCACGAGAACCTTGGCCGAACTATGTCCGGCTAGAATGGGATGCGGACGACGAAGAAATTCGCCGCCCACCCACCACCCACTTAGTAGCCACTGTCGACGACTTAACCGACATGCTCGACTTCGGCCCCGAGGACTTCGACGGTATGGACGACGAAGCCGGAGACGAACCCGAACCACGGCCCACAGGGCGCTGGACCGCCACTTCATCACATGACGTGTACATGGTGGACATCCCCAATGAAGCCAATGGCGACGAGAAAGCGGAGGATGACCCCTCCAAGAAGCAACCCAAGCGCCGACGTCAGCGGCGCCGCCCAAAGTCCCGCCATAGCAAAAACAGTGATAACAATAGTCCATGCGACTCCGGAAAATACGACAACTGCACCACCCTGGTGGCAAAAAACGATCAAGATGCAAACAGCAAACATAGTACGAATCCGACGTCCGAACACGATGACGCCAAAGATAAGCATCATCAATCCCCATCTAGGGAAGAAAACAGTCCAGACGATGATGCACCCATCATCCCGGAAATACACTTGGAGCAAGAGAACCTCCGCAGGAGGCTTACTGCCACAGCGAGAAGCCTGAAGAAACAGAAGCAAAGGCTCAAGGTCGCACAAGATACGCTCAACAGAAAAAGAAACGAAGTATGGTAGAAGCTACCACCCAAATAGCTATCCAAAGCGCAAGCTATTACCAGAATTCGACGACATGGCCTTAGAGCCCATACAGCCGATAAGTGATACGGCCAACCAGCCGGATCCACCGCCCTGTGAACGCGATAAAGCGGCTAACAAAGACACACATAAGTCAACACACGTTCTACGTGAGAACTTGCGTCAAAAATCCGGCACGACCAGATCTATCTATGGATCTAGAAAGCGCGCTATGGTACACAACCAGCACCGAATACAACATCCGTCCGAACACTATGGCGCATCCCAATACAGGGGTGCCACACACCCACTATATTTCACTGATGAGGTGCTGGATCACGAATTCCCAGAAGGATTCAAACTAGTAAACATAGAGGCGTACGACGGAACCACAGACCCTGGAGTCTGGATAGGGGACTTCATCCTCCATATTCACATGGCTCATGGAGACGATCTCCATGCCATTAAATACTTGCCCCTCAAGCTTAAAGGGCCAGCTAGGCACTAGCTGAAAAGCCTCCCCGAAAACTCATTTGGAAGTTGGGAGGAGCTCGAGGACGCTTTCCGGGCCAATTTTCAAGGGACTTATGTCGGACCTCCGGATGCAGACGATCTAAGTCATATAATCCAACAATCCGGAGAGTCCGCCCAAAAGCTTTGGAACAGGTTCCTCGCCAAGAAGAACCAAATAGTCGACTGTCCGGACGTCGAAGCCTTAGCAGCTTTTAAACACAGCATCCGAGACGAATGGCTCGCCAGACACCTCGGTCAAGAAAAACCGAGAACAATGGCAGCCCTAACAAGCCTCATGGCCCGCTTTTGTGCGGGCGAGGACAGCTGGTTGGCCCGTAGCAGCACTAGCGACCCAAGCACATCTGAAGTAACGGATGGCAATGGTAAATCATGACACAACAAAAACAAGCGTCGAAATAAAGAAGGTAGCCCAGATAATACGGCGGTAAACGCCGGATTGAGGGGCTCCCGACCAGGTCAGCGGAAAAAGCCTTTCAAAGGCAGCAGAGAAGGACAATCTGGCCTAAACAAAATTCTTGACAAACTCTGTCAGATTCACGGCACCCCAGACAAACCTGCAAATCATACCCATAGAGAATGTTGGGTCTTCAAGCAGGCCGGTAAGCTAAACACCAAACACAAAGGGGAAGAGACACCAAGCGAAGACGAGGATGAACCTCGCCAGCTAAGCGCCGGAGGACAGAAAAAGTTCCCACCGGAGGTTAAAGCGGTATACGTGATCCATGTGACAAGGAGGAGAAGCAATCACGCACTCCGGTACACACGCGCCATAGAGCCCGTCACCCCTAGGTCCAACCCCTGGCTGGCCTGTCCGATCACTTTTGATTGTATGGATCACGATACACATTTCCGGCGCGAAGGACTGACGGCCTTGGTGTTAGACCCAATAATAAATGGGTACCATTTCACAAGGGTCCTCATGGACGGCAGCAGTGATCTCAATCTGATATATCAAGACACGGTCCGCAAAATGGGGATAGACCCGACACAAATAAGCCACAGTAATCTACCTTCAAGGGAGTAATACCAGGCCAAGGGGCCCACTGTACGGTCTCTCTACTACTAGAGGTGGTATTCGGTTCTCCCGATAACTTCCGAAGTGAAATGTTAACATTTCACATCACTCCATTCCGAAGTGATTTTCAAGCACTACTCGGAAGGGCGGCTTTCGCTCGTTTTAACGCAATACCGCATTATGCTTTTCTCAAGCTCAAGATGCCTAGTCCACGAGGCGTCATTACAGTTAGCGGAAATACCAACCATCATTCACGTACGGAAGAGGACGCAGCGGCTCTAACAGCCGCACACTAGGCGGCCTCACCAACCAGGAAAATGGCAGGTCGTCAAGACCACGGACATGGTTATACGAGTCCGGCGTTCCATCATACATGCATGAGATTGGTTTTCGAACCCTCATAAAATGATACCAGGGGCTTCCCGCGTATAATCAGGGCCAGCCTGGCTCAACTAGGCTTCTCTGGAATTCTGATAACTTATTCTTCTTTTCGGCACCTAAATTCTTTCCTTTTGCAGGTTGCAATCGTGCTACACCCATCTAGGACACGGCACAACAGAGACATGGGCGCAGACGTGCAGCAGGGACCCGCCCAAAGGTTTCTTTTTAGATTAAGGCCCTGCGTAAACCTTTTTTACTGTCTCTTGTTGCTCACATCCTCCGGATACTCCATACAACCAAGAAGGATGCCGGCGTTATTGGCATGTGGCCACGCCAGTATTTTGCACGTACCTGGACACATGGGGTTTCTTATAAAGGGCATTGTTTAGCCCGGTATCTGTTATAAAGACCAAACACCTTAGGGAGTGTTCGGCGTCGCGAGTTTGCCCTATATGCATCAGCTCCGAATCATGTCTTTGGTCAAATGTTGGGTTTGCCCGGCTCCCACGTTTTAGTACCTTATGTTCCGTTATATCAGCTAAGGTAGCACTGGGAGAACTACTGCGATTGTGCCCTGGTTCATCCGGATGAGCACCTCAGTAGAGAAAGCCGAAAACTAACTGTCATGATATAGCGAGAGACTGGTTAACCACTCGATGACTAATCGGAATCTTCGGGATTCCTCCGCATTAACGAAGGGCCACTTCCCAGTCATGTGCGTACGCGCACCGTATTCGGACGAGCGCAAAAGTACCAGGGGCTATACAGTAGCCCCACTGTCAAACTCCTATGGCTAAGTGAAAGTGTTAAAGCAATATAGTCTGATTGCCTTGTTCTCTATGCTATCACCTCCTTAACGGACCAAGACGTTGGATCAAGTGTGGATATGCATCTTTTGCAAACACCCCCGCATTATATGTGTGGGGGCGGAAGCCGACGACTGCAAACTTTCAGGTTATATATATACACAAACGTCCGCACAGGAGGCATCATAGTACTTTCAGGCAAAAGTATAAATACAACCTTGATTAATTCAGAAAAACATTGTTTGTACAATGGGACTACATGTCACTGGAAAATAATATTCTTCGAGCAGTGAGCCTCTATCGAGCGAGTGCCTTCAAGGACTTCTTCAAAGTAGTACTCGACAGCCACTCGGCCTACGGCCGAACCCTATGCCGCAACAGTGGTGGCCTCCATATCCGCCCAGTATGTTTTGACATGGGCTAGGGCCATCCGCGCACCTTCTATGCACGCTGATCTCTTTACAGCATCGATGCGTGGCACAACTTCAAGGAATTGTTGCATTAAGCTAAAGTAGCTACTCGGCATTGGCCCTCCCAGCCACAGGTGATCCACAACGGACCTCATGGCAAGTCCGGACAACCTATGGAGCTCGGCCCAACCGGTCAATCGCTCATTTAGCAGTAGCGGGCGGACTGGAGCGTGAAACTATGACCAGAATAGCTTCTCCACTTCAGGACCTTTCTGATCCTTGAAGTACTCGGCTGCATCAGCAGCACTTGTAGCCAAATCCATGTACTCGTCCGCGGAACTCCATAGCCGGTCTAGAGGAGCATACTTCGGATCTCCGAACTTAGTCCGCAACAAGAAGGGCTTCCCAGACACGATATCTGCAGCTTGATTCAGCTCCTCCTTCGTCGCTCTAATTTTGGAGCGGGCTTCCTTGGCAGCCACCCGGGCCTTCTCCAGGTCCGTCGCTTTCGCCCGGTCTTCTTCTTCAAGAAGCCGGTAACAGTCAGCAGCATCTTTTAATTATACAACAATCTTGGCTATTTTCTCCTTGCTCTCGCAATGCGCGGCCTGTTCGGCCCTTAACTCTTTGACCGCCTTTAAAGCGGTTGCATTGCTGCTCCTCGCTTGCTCCTTGGCTCGGGCAAGCTCTGCCCGAAGGGTCTCCACGGTGGCAGCTCCATCTGCAGTCACAACATATTAAAGATGTTGGCATCATGCTGCTCTTACTATGTGACGATCACCAAAAAAATCACTCACCCTGCGCCTCGTCAAGCCGCTTGTTAACAAGAAGGATGTCGGCATCTGCCGCATCCAGCTGCCGCTTTAGTTCGGCAAACCCATCAGTCCGGCTAGCCACCGGAGCTTCAACCACCTGCACATAAAGGCGGTCTGGTTATTACCTAGGACTATGATCCTCTGTTTGCCGCCGTTCTCGACGACAAACAGAGTCTCAGGGGCTACTATGTGCATGGGCATACCTAACGTATGCGGTACCGTTAAAGGCATACATTATTTCACATACCCCGAAGCCTTTCAGTAGACTCATAAAAGCTTCATGCAAACCGCTTTCGGCGGATGAAATCCTTTCAATTACCGTACCCATTAGCGTACGATGTGCTTCCGAGGCGACAGCTTGCCCCAGAAGATCCTTCAGCACGTCCGACCGCACACTGTACGGACCCTTGTCGTCGCTCTCCTCGGGAGCCGGATACTGGGGACGCCGGGCAGCCAAAGGGTTATCTTCCGACAATAGTGGATCCGGAGATACCCTTCGCGATGACACTTCAAGGTCGCCCACTTCTTGAGTTGGAGAGTCTGGGGGAGGTGTTTCTCTCTCCATCATCTCCGGAAGAATATCCCTGGAAGATGAACTCTGTCGAGAAGGGCTGCGATCCGGACTACAATTTATAAGCATCGATTATTGTCTTCGGAATGTAAGATAGGATATCTTCACTGTTAAGTACTTTTTGACTACTTACAGCTCGGTAGAGGGCTGATCCCCACGCGGACGTTGTGCGGCAAGAATACCCTCTGAGGCAGGACCCTCTGGCAGAGATTTCTTCTCCCGTTTGGAAACCTTAGTTTTCGGATCTTCAGAGGTAGTCCTCTTCCTTCCCTGGGAAGGGAGAATGTCATATTCTTCCCCTTTGTTATCCTCCCTCGTGGAGGCGCTCAGTCCTTCGATTGGAATAGGTAGCGATGGAGGCCCGCTTTAGCCCTCTTTATTCCCCCCTTCATCTTCCTTTGAGGGCACTAGACGAGGTGCTGGCTCGAGCATCTTTTCCAGCATCGAATTGTCCAAGCCTTCAGGAAGGGGGCCGAACACCGGATCATCTTCGCCTTTGCTATCTAGTCCTGGTCAAAGAGCGATTCGTCAGAATGATGTCATGATAAACAAAAGGATAGTATGTTTGGCCAGGGGATTACTTACTTGGGCAGCGGGGCAGTTGCAGCTCAGGCCCACATCCTCGGTGGTGTCCGGACACTCTATTTGGGGTCCGAAGAACGATTTGTACATCTCCTCGTGCATCATGCCGAGGAAATGTTGAATAGTGTGCGGTCCTTCCGGGTTGAATTCCCACATGCGGAGGGGCCGGCGTTTGCAAGGCTGGACTTGACGGACCAGCATAACTTGCATTACCATAACCAGACTGAAATCTCCCTCGAAGAGATCTCGGATACGGCTCTGCAGTATTGGCACGTCCTTGGCTGGACCCCAGCTCAACCCCCTGTTGATCCATGACATCAGTTGTGGTGGGGGGCTGAGCAAAAGGTGGGGGCAGCTACCCATTTGGCACTTCGGGGAACTGTAACGTAAAACCACTCCCGTTGCCACAATCCGGACACCTCTGGAAAGGAACCCTTTGGCCATGGAGCGTCAGCAATTTTGCTTATTAGAGCACCTCCGCATGATGCGTACTGCCCCTCGACCATCTTCGGCTTCACATCGAAGGTCTTGAGCCACAGGCCGAAGTGAGGTGTAATGCGGAGGAAGGCCTCACACACGACAATAAATGACGAGATGTGAAGAAGGGAATCCGGGGTCAGATCATGAAAATCTAGCCCATAATAGAACATAAGACCCCTAACAAAGGGATCCAGAGCGAGGCCTAGTCCTTGGAGGAAGTGGGAGACGAACACAATGCTCTCGTTGGGTTCGGGAGTAGGGACAGCCTGCCCTCGGGCGGGCAGCCTATGCGAAATTTCGGCGGTCAGATATCTGGCCTCCCTCAACTTCTTGATGTCCTCCTCCGTGACGGAGGAAGGCACCCACCGGCCTTGAAGGCTGGGTCCGGACATGATTGAAGGTCCGAGGCACCTGACCTGAGCTTTGGGTGTTAGAACTCGAGGTGGGGGAAGGATTCGATTGAGCACGGGAGGGAAAAAGAAAACGCCTTGTCCCTTTATAAAGGGGATGAATATCAGGCGTCCTCCTCATGGCCGTTCAAGACTTACCTAAGATCTAGGAGTCATACCAACAGGCACGGTTGGGTTACCCACATTCGTATTGATGAGAATCCCGTGATAAGGGGAACACGATCTCTGCTTTGACAAGACGTGTCAAGAAACCGCCTCGCGTTATGTGCGGGGCTGGTTAAATAAAAACGGTTCTAATAATTACCGGGTCGTGGCATGATGTCATGTTGCCAAATGCATCAGCAGATTAGATTTGTGGAAATATTATTCTCTCTATGATGGTATGTGGAACTTATTTTGCAGGGTCGGACACTATCCTTGTATTCAAACTCTTCCATGGTGTATTCGGAGGAGGAACCCGCCTTGCAATGTCGAAGACAACACTGCGCGCCGGACTCAACGTCATTGAAGCCTGGTTCGGGGGCTACTGAGGGAGTCCTGGATTAGGGGGTCTCCGGATAGCCGGACTATATCCTTTGGCCGGACTGTTGGACTATGAAGATACAAGATTCAAGACTTCGTCCCCTGTCCGTATGGGACTCTACTTGGCGTGGAAGGCAAGCTAGGCAATACGGATATGTATATCTCCTCCTTTGTAACCGACCTTGTGTAACCCTAGCCCCCTCCGGTGTCTATATAAACTGGAGGGTTTTAGTCCGTAGGACAACATACAATCATACCATAGGCTAGCTTCTAGGGTTTAGCCTCTCTGATCTCGTGGTAGATCTACTCTTGTAATACTCATATCATCAAGAACAATCAAGCAGGACGTAGGGTATTACCTCCATCGAGAGGGCCCGAACCTGGGTAAAACATCATGTCCCCTGCCTCCTGTTACCATCTGCCTTAGACGCACAGCTCGGGACCCCCTACCCGAGATCCGCCGGTTTTGACACCGACAAAAGCCCTCAACTCAAAACTACTCTTTATTATATAACTCATGGACTTGATTACATAGATAGAACAGAAAGCAAAGCTCAAAGACTAGATTATTCTAAAAAATTATTCTACTAGATCAAGATATAATCAAAAGGATCGAACTAAGAAAAACGATAAAGATAAAGGTGTGATGGTGATACGATATCGGGCCACCTCCCCCAAGCTTGGCAGTTGCCAAGGGGAGTGCCCGTACCCATTATTTAGATCTCTTTCTTCGGAGGTGGTGATGTTATATTCTTGGCAATGATGCCCCTTAGAATGCTATTCTCCTCCTCAAGCTTATTATTTTGGTGCTTAAGATCCATTATTCCCTTGCGGAGTTTCTGCTTGTGACAGCTAGAGCTCCGATCACCCATGGATGCTTCCTGGCTGCAGGGGAAAAGGCAACACTCCTTTTCATGTTATCATGAGAGAGGAATTTAGCATTGGGAGGTATAACCAAAGCCGGTATTGCTGAGCTCTGAAGTTCTTCAAGCGTAGCTCCGGGTCAAAGACGAGAGGTAGCTTATTGATCATCCTCCATGGCCTCTATCTCTTCCTCCGCTGACCACCCAAAGTGGTCAGCTTCACCGTATGCTCTTGGGCCTAGTATCAGGTGAGAGACCCGACTCTCCCCGACCGACTCTTGTGAAGACATCTTGCTCCAAATCTACTACAGAATAAGCTAAACACAAGAACAGAGGATTTTGTCGTGGTATGGTGGTCAAAACCTTCGGGGGATTATATAATGAATTTTTACCGACCAAAAGAAGTGACTACAAGAAAACGGAGTCTGGAAGGCACATGAGGTGTCCACAAGCCAGGGAGGTGCGCCTAGGGGGTAGCGCGCGTCCCCAGAGCTTGTCGCCTCCTCGTGCACTTTTTGGACTACTTTTTATTTTCTATTTTTTAAAATATTCCAAACGGAGTAAAACTGCCATTGGAAGAGTTTTGGAGTCAGTGTACTTACCGTACCACATTCCTATTCCTTTTCGGAGTCTGAAATGTTATGGAAAGTCTCCCTTATGTACTCCTCCGGTGTTATGGTATTAATAATATTGGTTTCATCATTTATGGGAGTACCTGAAATATAATGTTTGATTCTTTGTCTGTTTACCACCTTCGGGTTGGTGCCTTCAGCGTTGTTGATTTTGATGGCACCGGAACGGTAAACCTCCTCGATAATGTAAGGACCTTCCCATTTAGAGAGAAGTTTTCCTGCAAAAAATCTTAAACGAGAATTGTATAGCAAGGCATGGTTACCTACATTAAATTCACGCTTTTGTATCCTTCTGTCATGCCATCTTTTAACTTTTTTAAACAACTTGGCATTTTCGTAGGGTTGGGTTCTCCATTCATCAAGTGGGCTTATGTCAAATAACCTCCTTTCACCGAGAAGTTTGAAATCATAGTTGATCTCTTTAATTGCCCAATAAGCTTTATGTTCTAGTTCAAGAGGTAAGTGACATGCTTTTCCATAAACCATTTTATATGGAGACATACCCATAGGGTTTTTATAAGCAGTTCTATAAGCCCATAATGCATCATCAAGTTTCTTAGACCAATTATTTCTAGATCTATTAACAGTCTTTTGCAAGATCAATTTAATTTCTCTATTGCTCAACTCTACTTGACCGCTAGACTGAGGATGATAAGGAGATGCAATTCTATGATTGACATCATATTTAGCAAGCATTTTACGGAAAGCGCCATGAATAAAGTGTGAACCACCATCAGTCATCAAATATCTAGGGACTCCAAACCTCGGGAAAATAACTTCTTTAAGCAT
The DNA here is from genome assembly GCF_003073215.2 of Triticum urartu. Classification (NCBI taxonomy): domain Eukaryota; kingdom Viridiplantae; phylum Streptophyta; class Magnoliopsida; order Poales; family Poaceae; genus Triticum; species Triticum urartu. Next base: position 437,911,512 of record NC_053027.1, on the reverse strand, counting down.
TTTAATAGAAGTGTTATGATCATCACTACTAGTTGGAATAGCTTCTACCCACTTAGTAATGTAATCAACAACAACTAACATATGTGTATACCCATTAGAGGAAGGAAAAGGTCCCATATAATCAAAACTCCAAACATCAAATGGTTCAGTAACAAGTGAATAATTCATAGGCATTTACTATCGTCTACTAATATTACTAATTATTTGACATTCATCACAAGACAAGACATACTTATGAGCATCCTTGAAGATAGTATGCCAATAAAAACCAGATTGTAATACCTTGTGTGCAGTTCTATCTCCAGCATGGTGTCCTCCGTAGGCCTCGGAGTGACACTTGCGTAGGATCTGTTCCTGTTCATGCTCCGGTACACAACATCTAATAATCTACTCCTTATTTATAAAGGTATGGGTCATCCCAAAAGTAATGTCTTAAATCATACAAAAACTTTTTCTTTATTATCGAGTCTAGCAATTTTAGCCACTTCATTACAGAAATAAATAACATGTCCATCAATATTATCGACCAAGAGATCCTTAACCATAGCAACACTAGGTTCAACTTTAATTTGTTCAGGGGTGTAGGTGTTCTAGTATAACTCTTACAAACCACAGTTGAAGCTTTAGCATGATCCTTTATCCTAACAGGAAAAGGTGGTTTCTCAATATAAGCAGTAGGAATAACATGATCAACATTATACGTAATAGTTTCTGCTTCAACTTTAATAGGTTCCACTACTTCCACTTCAATAGGAGGATTTAAACCACTTCTTCTTAGGGAAATCAACATGAGTAGCAAATGATTCACAGAAATAAGCTACTATCTCAGAGTCAAATCCATAGTTAGTGCTAAATTCACGAAAAGCATCGGTATCCATAAAAAACTTAACACAATCAAACTTAAGGTTTATACCTGACTCCTTACCTTCGTCGAGCTCCCAATCTTTAGAGTTGTGTTTAATTCTTTCCAATGAATCCCATTTGAATTCAATAGTCTTGTTCATAAAGAACCAATACAAGAAGTATCGAGCATGGATTGATCGTTACGAGAAAGCCGAGCATAAAAATTATGAATAATAATTTCTCTTAAGAGCTCATGATGGGGCATGAATATAACATTGACTTAAGACTCCCCCAAGCTTGAGAGATACTTTCTCCTTCACGAGGCGAAAACTTATAATTATAATTTTGATCACGATCAACTAGATGCATATGATAAAACTTCTGATGAAATTCCAATTTCAATCGGTTATAGTTCCAAGTCCCAATATCATCGTATAGCCTATACCATGTCAATGCCTTCTCCTTCAAAGATAAAGGGAAGACCTTCTTCTTTACTTCATCCTTGGGTAAACCTGCAAGCTTAAATAATCCACAAACTTCATCCACATAGATTAGATGCATATTAGGATGTAAAGTTCCATCTCCTGTATAAGGATTAGCTAGCAGTTTCACTATCATACCCGAAGGAATTTCATAATAAATATTTTCAGTAGGTTCAGTAGGTTGATGAGCAACTTCTTCCTCTACTAGTCGGGGTGAAGATACCCCAAACAAGCCCCTCAAAGATTATTTTCCATAGTGACAAGTGACAGTAAATTTCAGCATGTAATATAAGTGCTTCTTTACCAAATTCCACTCACTAAAGGCGCTTCACTCCCCGGTAAAGGTGCCAGAAAAGAGTGTTCATGACCCACAAGTATAGGGGATATATTGTAGTCCTTTCGATAAGTAAGAGTGTCGAACCCAACGAGGAGTAGAAGGAAATGACAAGCAGTTTTCAGCAAGGTATTCTCTGCAAGCACTGAAATTAGCGGTAACAAATAGTTGTGTGATAAGATAATTCGTAGCGGGGAACAAGTAACAAATGTAACTAAGGTGCAACAAGGTGGCCCAATCCTTTTTGTAGCAAAGGACAAGCCTGGAAAAACTCTTATATAAAGCAAAGCACTCCCGTGGACAGATGGGAATTATTGTCAAGTTAGTTTTCATCATGCTCATATGATTCACGTTCGTTACTTTGATAATTTGATATGTGGGTGGACCGGTGCTTGGGTGTTGTCCTTACTTGGAAAAGCCTCCCACTTATGATTAACCCCTCTCGCAAGCATCCACAACTATGGAAGAAGAATTAAGATAAATCTAACCATAGCATGAAACATGTGATCCAAATCAGCCCCTTACGAAGCAACACATAAACTAGGGTTTAAGCTTCTGTCACTTGAGCAACCCATCATCTACTTATTACTTCCCAATGCATTCCCCTAGGACCAAATCATGATGAAGTGTCATGTAGTCGACGTTCACATAACACCAGTAGAGGAAAGACAACATACATCTCATCAAAATATCGAACGAATACCAAATTCACATGATTTCTTATACCAAGACTTCTCCCATGTCCTCAGGAACAAACGTAACTACTCACAAAGCATATTCATGTTCATAATCAGAGGGATATTGAATATCATTAAGGATCTGAACATATGATCTTCCACCAAATAAACCAACTACACTAGTAGAAAAAGGGCCTTTAGTCCCGGTTCATAAGGGCCTTTAGTCCCGGTTCTGGAACCGGGACTAAAGGGTCGGTACTAAAGCCTCCCCCTTTAGTCCCGGTTCTAACTGGAACCGGGACTAAAGGCCCTCCACGTGGCCGTTTCCTGGAGGTCCACCTTTAGTCCCGGTTGGTAACACCAACCGGTACTAAAGGATATTTTATGATTTTTTTTTGAATTTTTTTTTTGAATTTCAAATTTCTGAATTATTTTAACCTCTAATCTCTAATCACCCCTCATCACTGCTCAATTTAATCTTTAATCTCTAATCACCCCTCATCATTCCAAATCATCTAACTTCCCGAACGGTCACCCATCCTCTCACTACTCCAGCCTGAGCACGCTTAACTTCCGGGTTCTATTCTCCCTCGTTTTCAAGTCTGCACTTGTTGTTTTCCTGACAATAGTAAGATGGCAATCCTATTAACCCTCAGGAATTTAGCTTGAGCATGAAGTCACACATTTCACTGTTTGAGTTTGAAACTATTGTTCTAAAAATCAATAATTATTTAGTAACACTAATATTTCTTGAATAAGTAGTTTGACCACAGTTTGACCATAGTTGACCAAAATTTAAAAAAAAACCGAAATAATTATTTAGTAACACTAATATTTTTGAATAATTATTTAGTAACACTAATACTTCTTGAATAAGTAGTTTGACCATAGTTTGACCAGATTTAACAAAAATTCAAAAAAAACTGAAATTTGAGCATAACTTTTTTTCCTTTTAGAATTTGAGGATTCTAAAATTTTGCAAACAGGCCATAGGCGGTCTCCATCGGATGCGGATTTTCGTTCCGAACATTTTGATATATTATACGATTTTTCCCGACATCGTATGCAAAAGTTATAGCCGTTTTACATTTTCCCTACATTTTTTGCAAAACATGTCCAAATTTAAGTTTTTAAATTTTCCTAACAAGTAGATGTAGTAACCTAACTACCTCTCGAAGGATTTTAAATTTTGAAGTTTCTATAATTTTCTTTTGCTTTTTACAAAACTGAAAAGGCGATGCACCTGGGGGGGTAGGATTTGAAAATTGCACCATTAGTACCGGTTCGTGGCACGAACCGGTACTATAGGTCTCAACCCCATTATTACCGGTTCGTGGCACGAACCGGTACTAATGGGCATCGCACCCTTTAGTACTGGTTCGTGCCACGAACCGGGACTAAAGGTCCCATTTGAACCGGGAGTAATGCCTGTATGGTGCCCTCGCCACTTGAACCGGGACTAATGCTCACATTAGTCCCGGTTCGTAATGCAACCAGGATTAATGCTCTTTTCTGGTTGGACCAAAGCCCCCCTTTTTCTTTTCTAGGAGTAATCGATACTACTAGCAACCCACAGGTACCAATCTGAGGTTTTGAGACAAAGATGGATACAAGAGATGAACTAGGGTTTGAGAGGAGATGGTGCTGGTGAAGATGTTGTTGGAGATTGAGCCCCTCTCGATGAGAGGATCGTTGGTGATGACGATGGCTTCGATTTCCTATCCGGGAGGGAAGTTTCCCCGGTAGAACAGCTCCGCTAGAGCCCTAGATTGCTTCTGCCCAGGTTCCGCCTCGAGACGGCGGCGCTTCGTCCCGAAAACTTCCTTATGATTTTCCCAGGTCAAAACCCTCCATATAGCAGAAGATGGGCACGGGAGACCTGATAGGGGGCCCATAAGGCACAGGGACGCGCTACCTAGGCTTATGGCCTCCTGGTGGGTCCCCTCTAGTAATTTCTTCGCCCAATATATTTTATATATTCCAAAATAGTTCTCAGTAAATTTTCAGGATTTTGGAGTTGTGCAGAATAGGTCTCTCAGATTTGCTCCTTTCCGGTCCAAAATTCCAACTGACGGCATTCTCCCTCTTTATGTAAACCTTGTAAAATAAGAGAGAAAAGCATAAGTATTGCACCATAATGTGTAATAACAGCCCATAATGCAATAAATATCTCTGGGCCCTCTCGGTAATACACATCATAAGAAGCCCTGCAAGCAAAGTGACTAATGAGTTAGTTGCAAGATGATGTATTGTGGAAAAAGTAAAGAGACTTGCCGATAACGAGATTGAACTAGGTATAAAGATACCTATGATCGAATCTCGGGCAAGTAACATACCGATGGACAACGGGACTTACGTATGTTGTCATAAGGTCCGACCAATAAAGATCTTCATAGAATATGTAGGATCCAATATGGGCATCCAGGTCCGCTATTGGTTATTGACCGGAGAGGTGTCTCGGTCATGTCTACATCGTTCTCGAACCTTAGGGTCCACACGCTTAACATTCGTTGATGATATAGTGTTATATGAGTTATATGATTTGGTGATCGAATGTTGTTCCGAGTCCCAGATGAGATCACAAACATGATGAGGAGTCTCGAAATGGTCGAGTGGTAAAGATTGGTATATATATATATATAGGATGATGCTATTTGGACACCAGAATAGTTTCGGAGTGCACCGGGTAGTCATCGGGTCACTGGAAGGGGTTCCGGACACCCCCGGTAAGTGTATGGGCCTATTGGGCCAAAGGTGGGACAGACCAACCCACTAGGGGGCTGGTGCGCCCCTCCACATGGTTGGTTGGCCCTAGGGGAGGAAAGGGAAGGGCTGGCCCCTCCTGCCTTTCCCTCCTCAGGAGAGAAAGGAAAGGGGGGTGCCACCTCCTCCTTCCTTCCTCCCGCACTCCAAATAAGGAAGGGGGCGCCACTTGGGAAGGGACCCCGAGTAGGATTCTACCTACTTGGGGGCGCCTCCTGGCTGCTCCCCCCCCCACACCTATATATATGTGGGAGGGGGAGCCTAGCACAACTACGACAATTGCTTAGCCGTGTGCGGCGCCCCCCTTCACCGTTTACACCCTCGGTCATATTTTCGTAGTACTTAGGTGAAGCCCTGCGGAGATAGCTTCACCATCACCGTCACCATGCCATCGTGCTGCCGGAACTCATCCACTACCTCGCCGTCTTGCTAGATTAAGAAGGCGGAGGATGTCACCGAGCTGAACATGTGTTGAACGCGGAGGTGTCGTATGTTCGGTACTTGATCGGTTGGAGTGCGAAGAAGTTCGACTACATCAACCGCGTTACTAAACGCTTCCTCTTACGGTTACGAGGGTACGTAGACACACTCTCCCCTCTTGTTGTTATGCATCTCCATGAATAGATCTTGCGTCTATGTAGATTTTTTTTGTTTTCCTTGCAATGTTTCCCAACATCCACGCCCTAGCTCGGCTCCATAATAGCCCATCAGTCCGACCCATAAGCAATGGGCCAGCGACCCGAGGACCCCTTAATCTAGGACTCCCTCAGTAAGAACTTGAATTTCTTTCATTTTTGCATGAGTCTCACTCGTTAATGTCCCACACCATAACTTATCGAGTTCCTTTTATAACTTTTCAATTTTTTAAGACTCTTGAGAATATCCTATCCCATTGATGGAGATCATCATGTACCGCTTTAATGCGATCACCCGGTAAAGCGCCGACCCCTGCCATTTTGGCACGTTCCCAAGCAGAATTAACAACTTCATTAACAGTTTCCTCATTAAGCCATCGAGCCTGAATCCTGGACCCCTATACCAGGGACGGAGCAAGGAACTTCACGTGAAGGGGACCAATTGTTGGGGATATGACTACCAGATATGACACACCCGGGAGGAGCCGGGTCAACCACAATGGTGGTTTACCTAAATGAAGCCCAAGAGTATATAAGATGGCAGTTCACAGTTAGGCTTATAATAGGCCCAAGCCCAGAGGCGGCTTAAAGCCCGTAAGTATAAACCGCCATGTATGAATAGGACTTATAATGTAAGGCATGTAAGATACGTCACCGAGCCAGATACGTTGCATGAGCCGGCTCGGGACTCTATAGGCCGCAGGGCGTCAACCCGTGTATATAAGGGGACGACCCGGCTGCGGCTGAGGGCAAGAAACGACAGATCGAGAGCCAGGTTAAGCGTATTCGCTCCTTGGTCATCGAAACATAGCAATATCACCTCAACTGGACTAGGCCTTTACCTTCACCGCAGGGGGCAGAACCAGTATAAAATTCTCGTGTCCTTTGTCCCGTTTAACCCCTTTAAGCTTCCTAGTTGCGATGGCTCCACGATTAAGTCCTTTCACTAGGACATCTACCGTGACAATTCCATGATAGTTGGCGCCCATCATGGGGCCTGCGCACGGTGGATTTGAGTTCTTGAAGGGCAACTTCGAAGGGCTCAAGGGATACGTTGTGGGCCGGATGACCAAGAGTCATCGCGGCAAGCTCTACATCGACGACGCTGGCTGGGGCCCCGACGCCGGCTCAATTGAGTATGGGTACCTAGTCCCCTTCGGTGGGATCCACATCTTCATCGGCCAGATTGGCGAGCCGGGCCCTAAGCCGGACATCTGCACCGACATCATCAAGACGGCTCAGCATGCGAGACCCGCCCAGACTCAGCCCACCATGAAGCGTGCCTTCGTGGGATGCATCCATGGAGGAGAGTTCTCTGAAGGATCGGTGGCTGCCGATGATACGGCCATCTGCTCTGACGGTGGATCGTCCACAGGTGAGACAGATTCATTGTATCAATTGCAAGACGGTGGGCTTGGGGGCTGTTCCGATGGCAGCAGTATTCCGGACCCCTTTGAGTCGCCGAGTAGGGCAGGGATCTTCATGATTGGCACGCAACCCGTTCAAAACTCTATGGCTACGGCAGCGATAACCACCGTGTCAGCAGTGGCCGGGGCAGGAGGCCCTGCGTGCCCACCGGCTCAGGTGATACGTCTACAACGTATCTATAATTTTTGATTGCTCCATGCTATAGTATCTACTGTTTTGGACTATATTGGGCTTTATTTTCCACTTTTATATTATTTTTGGGACTAACCTATTAACCGGAGGCCCAGCCCAGAATTGTTGTTTTTTGCCTATTTCAGTGTTTCGAAGAAACAGAATATCAAACGGAGTCCAAACGGAATAAAATCTTCGGGAACATGATTTTCTCACCGAACGTGATCCAGGAGACTTGGACCCTGCTCCAAGGAACAAAAGAGGCGGTCACGAGGGTGGGGCCCCCCCCTAGGGCACGCCCCCCTGCCTCGTGGGCCCCTCGTTGCTCCTCCGTCGTACTTCTACCCCCAAACGATCCGAACAGGAGCCAAAAACCTAATTCCACCGCCGCAACTTTCTGTATCCACGAGATCCCATCTTGGGGCCTGTTTTGGAGCTCCGCCGGAGAGGGCCGTCATCACGGAGGGCTTCTACATCATCCTAGCCTCTCCGATGAAGTGTGAGTAGTTTACCTCAGACCTTCGGGTCCATAGTTAGTAGCTAGATGGCTTCTTCTCTCTTTTTGGATCTCAATACAATGTTCTCCCCCTCTCTTGTGGAGATCTATTCGATGTAATCTTCTTCTTTTGCGGTGTGTTTGTTGAGACCGATGAATTGTGGGTTTATGATCAAGTCTATCTATGAACAATATTTGAATCTTCTCTGAATTCTTTTATGTATGATTGGTTATCTTTGCAAGTCTCTTCGAATTATCCGTTTGGTTTGGCCAACTAGATTGGTAGTTCTTGCCATGGGAGAAGTGCTTAGCTTTGGGTTCGATCTTGCGGTGTTCTTTCCCGGTGACAGAAGGGGCAGCAAGACACGTATTGTATCGTTGCCATCGAGGATAACAAGATGGCGTTTATTTCATATTTCATGAATTTATCTCTCTACATCATGTCATCTTGCTTAAAGCGTTACTCTGTTTTTAACTTAATACTCTTGATGCATGCTGGATAGCGGTCGATGAGTGGAGTAATAGTAGTAGATGCAGAATCCTTTCGATCTACTTGTCACGGACGTGATGACTATATACATGATCATGCCTAGATATTCTCATAACTATGCTCAATTCTGTCAATTGCTCAACAGTAATTTGTTCACCCACCGTAGAAAACTTATGCTCTCGAGAGAAGCCACTAGTGAAACCTATGGCCGCCGGGTCTATTCTCATCATATCAATCTCCATCACTTTAATCTTGTTTTGTTTTCACTTTGCCTTGCATCGTTATATCAAAAATACCAAAAATATTATCTATCGGATCTCACTTCCGTAAGTGACCGTGAAGGGATTGACAACCCCTAATCGCGTTGGTTGCGTTGAGCTCTTTGTGTTGTGTAGGTACGAGGGACTTGCGCGTGGCCTCCTACTGGATTGATACCTTGGTTCTCAAAAACTGAGGGAAATACTTACACTACTCTGCTGCATCATCCCTTCCTCTTCGGGGAAAACCAACGCAAGCTCAAGACGTAGCAAGAAGGATTTGTGGCGCCGTTGCCGGGGAGTCTACGCAAAAAGTTAACATACCAAGTACCCATCACAATCCCTATCTCCCGCATTACATTATTTGTCATTTGCCTCTCGTTTTCCTCTCCCCCCAATTCACCCTTGCCGTTTTATTTTCCCTATCCTCCCTCTCTATTTGCCTCTTTCTTCCCATTTGCTTTTGTTTGCTCGTGTGTTAGATTGCTTGTTTGTCGCGATGGCTCAACATACTACCAAATTGTGTGACTTCACCAATACCAACAATAATGATTTTCTTAGCACTCTGATTGCTCCTCTTGCCAATACTGAATCTTGTGAAATCAATACTGCTTTGTTGAATCTTGTTATGAAAGATCAATTCGCCGGCCTTCCTAGTGAAGATGCCGCTACTCATCTGAATAGCTTCGTTGATTTATGTGATATGCAAAAGAAAAAAGATGTCGATAATGATGTCGTTAAATTGAAGCTATTTCCTTTTTCGCTTAGAGATCGTGCTAAAGCTTGGTTTTCGTCTTTGCCTAAAAATAGTATTGATTCTTGGAACAAGTGCAAAGATGCTTTTATCTCTAAGTATTTTCCTCCCGCTAAGATCATCTCTCTTAGAAACGATATTATGAATTTTAAGCAACTTGATCATGAACATGTTGCACAAGCTTGGGAGAGAATGAAATTAATGATACGTAATTGCCCTACTCATGGTTTAAATTTGTGGATGATTATACAAAAATTTTATGACGGATTGAATTTTGCTTATAGAAATCTTTTAGATTCGGCCGCGGGAGGCACTTTTATGGAAATCACTTTAGGAGATGCTACTAAACTCCTAGATAATATTATGATTAATTATTCTCAATGGCATACTGAAGGATCTTCTAATAAAAAAGTGCATGCGATAGAAGAAATCAATGTTTTGAGTGGAAAGATGGATGAGCTTATGAAATTATTTGCTACTAAGAGTGTTTCTTCTGAACCTAATGATATGCCTTTGTCTACCTTGATTGAGAATAACAATGAATCTATGGATGTGAATTTTGTTGGTAGGAATAATTTTGGTAACAACGCTTATAAAGGGAATGTTAATCCTAGGCCTTATCCTAGTAATCCTTCTAATAATTATGGGAATTCCTACAACAACTCTTATGGAAATTATAATAAGATGCCCTCTGATTTTGAATCTAATATTAAAGAATTTATTTCTTCGCAAAAGAATTTTAATGCTATGATTGAAGAAAAATTGCTTAAGATTGATGATTTGGCTAGGAACGTTGATAGAATTGCTCTTGATGTTGATGCTTTGAAACTTAGATCTATTCCACCTAAGCATGATATTAATGAGTCTCTAAAAGCCATGAGAATTTCAATTGATGAGTGTAAAGAAAGAACCGCTAGGATGCGTGCTTCCAAAGATGCCTTTATTAAAGCGTGTTCTTCTAATTCTTATGAAAATCAAGATGAAGATCTAAAAGTTATTGATGTGTCCCCTATCAAATCTTTGTTTTGCAATATGAATCTTGATGAAACTGAATATGATCTTCCTTTACCTAGAAGGTGTTCCAAAAATTTGGAGTATTTAGATCTTTATGATGAAATTGACGAAAGTGGGATTGAAAGAAATAAAAATTTGGATGTTGCTAAACCCACTATATTGGATTTCAAGGAATTTAATTATGAAACTTGCTCTTTGATTGATTGTATTTCCTTGTTGCAATCCGTGCTAAATTCTCCGCATGCTTATAGTCAAAAGAAAGCCTTCACCGAACGTATTGTTGATGCCTAGATGCAATCTTATGAAGAAAAACTTGAGTTGAAAGTCTCTATCCCTAGAAAACTCTATGATGAGTGGGAACCAACTATCAAAATTAAAATTAAAAATCATGAGTTTTATGCTTTGTGTGATTTGGGTGCTAGTGTCTCCACTATCCCCAAAACTTTGTGTGATTTGCTAGATTTCCACGATCTTGATGATTGCTCCCTAAACTTGCATCTTGCGGATTCCACTATTAAGAAACCTATGGGAAGAATTAATGATGTTCTTATTGTTGCAAATAGGAATTATGTGCCGTAGATTTCATTGTTCTTGATATAGATTGCAATCCTTCTTGCCCTATTATTCTTGGTAGACCTTTCCTTAGAACGGTTGGTGCGATTATTGATATGAAGGAAGGGAATATTAGATTCCAATTTCCATTAAAAAAGGGCATGGAACACTTTCCAAGAAAGAAAATAAAATTGCCATATGAAACCATCATGAGAGCCACTTATGGATTGCCTTCCAAAGATGGCAATACCTAGATCTATCCTCGCTTTTATGCCTAGCTAGGGGCGTTAAACGATAGCGCTTGTTGGGAGGCAACCCAATTTTATTTTTTGTTTTTTGTGTTTTTCTTCTGTTAGGGAATAAATAACCCATCTACCCTCTGTTTGGATGTGGTTTTGTGTTTTAATTAGTGTTTGTGCCAAGCTAGAGCTATTGGATCTTCTTGGATGATAGTTATTTGATCTTGCTGTAATTTCCAGATACTTTGCGTTCAGTGCCCGAATTACTAAAAATCATCAGAACGTGATAAAATACTGATTCCAATTGCTGCTGATCAATAAACAAATTATCTAGGTCTTCTAATTTTGGTAGATTTTTTGGAGTTCCAGAAGTTTGCGTTAGTTACAGATTACTACAGACTGTTCTGTTTTTGACAGATTCTGTTTTTCGTGTGTTGTTTGCTTATTTTGATGAATCTATGGTTAGTAAAATAGTTTATAATCCATAGAGAAGTTGGAATACAGTAGGTTTAACACCAAAATAAATAAATAATGAGTTCATTATAGTACCTTGAAGTGGTTTTATGTTTTCTTTCTCTAACGGAGCTCACGAGATTCCTATTGAGTTTTGTGTTGTGAAGTTTTCAAGTTTTGGGTGAGTTCTTTTGATGGATTATGGAACAAGGAGTGGCAAGAGCCTAAGCTTGGGGATGCCCATGGCACCCCCAAGATAATCCAAGGACACCAAAAAGTCAAAGCTTGGGGATGCCCCGAAAGGCATCCCCTCTTTCGTCCACTTCCATCGGTAATTTACTTGGAGCTATATTTTTATTCACCAACATGATATGTGTTTGGTTTGGAGCGTCTTGTATTATTTGTGTCTTTGTTTGTTACTATGCCACAATCATACTTGCTGTACACACCTTTTGAGAGAGTAATCTATGAATTAAAATTTGATAGAGTACTCTATGTGCTTCACTTATATCTTTTGAGCTATGTAGTTTTGCTCTATGTGCTTAACTTATATCTTTTGAGCATTATAATTTTGCTCTATGTGCTTCACTTAGATCTTTTAGGGCACGGTGGTGGATTTGTTTTAAAGAAACTATTGATCTCTCATGCTTCACTTAAATTATTTTGAGAGTCTTAATAGCATGGTAATTTGCTTAATAATAATATGCTTGGTATTCAAGATTTGTGAAACTTTCTTTTGAGTGTGTTGAATACTAAGAAAAGATTGAAGCATGATAATTGTTTTGAGATATGGAGGTGATAATATTAGAGTTATGCTAGTTTAGTAGTTGTGAATTTAAAGAATACTTGTGTTAAAGTTTGTGATTCCCGTAGCATGCATGTATGGTGAACCGTTATGTGATGAAGTTGGAGCATAATTTATTTATTGATTGTCTTCCTTATGAGTGGCGGTCGGGGACGAGCGATGGTCTTTTCCTACCAATCTATCCCCCTAGGAGCATGCGCGTAATACTTTGCTTTGATAACTTCTAGATTTTTGCAATAAGTATTATGAGTTCTTTATGACTAATGTTGAGTCCATGGATTATATGCACTTTTTCCCATCCTTCCACCATTGCTAGCCTCTCTAATACCACGCACCTTTCGCCGGTATCATACACCCACCATATACCTTCCTCAAAACAGCCACCATACCTACCTATCATGGCATTTCCATAGCCATTCTGAGATATATTGCCATGCAACTTTCCACCTTTCCGTTTATTATGACACGCTCCATCATTGTCATATTATTAGCATGATCATGTAGTTGACATCGTATTTGTGGCAAAGCCACCATTCATAATTCTTTCATACATGTCACTCTTGATTCATTGCATATCCCGGTACACCGCCGGAGGCATTCATATAGAGTCCTAATTGTTCTAAGTATCGAGTTGTAATTGTTGAGTTGTAAGAAAAATAAAAGTGTGATGATCATCATTTTCTAGAGCATTGTCCCAAGTGAGGAAAGGATGATGGAGACTATGATTCCCCCATAAGTCGGGATGAGACTCTGGACGAAAAAAAAAGAGGCCATAAAAAAGAGAAAAGGCCCAAATAAAATAAAAAAATGAGAGAAAATGAGAGAATGGACAATGTTACTATCCTTTTACCACACTTGTGCTTCAAAGTAGCACCATGATCTTCATGATAGAGAGTCTCTCGTTATGTCACTTTCATATACTAGTGGGAATTTTTCATTATAGAACTTGGCTTGTATATTCCAATGATGGGCTTCCTCAAATTGCCCTAGGTCTTTGTGAGCAAGCGAGTTGGATGCACACCCACTTAGTTTCTTTTAATGAGCTTTCATATACTTATTGCTCTAGTGCATCCGTTGCATGGCAATCCCTACTCACTCACATTGATATCTATTGATGGGCCTCTCCATAGCCCGTTGATACGCCTAGTTGATGTGACACTATCTTCCCCTCTTTTTGTCTTCTCCACAACCACCATTCTATTCCACATAGTGCTGTGTCCATGGCTCACACTCATGTATCGCGTGAAGATTGAAAAAGTTTTGAAAAAGTTAGAGTATGAAACAATTGCTTGGCTTGTCATCGGGGTTGTGCATGATTTAAATACTTTGTGTGGTGAAGATAGAGCATAGCCAGACTATATGATTTTGTAGGGATAACTTTCTTTGGCCATGTTATTTTGAGAAGACATAATTACTTTATTAGTATGCTTGAAGTGTTATTATTCTTTATGTCAATATGAACTTTTGTCTTGAATCTTTCTAATTTGAATATCCATAACACAATTAAGAAATATTTTGCATTGAAATTATGCCAAGTAGCACTCCGCATCAAAAATTCTCTTTTTATCATTTACCTACTCGAGGACGAGTAGGAATTAAGCTTGGGGATGCCTGATACGTCTCCAACGTATCTATACTTTTTGATTGCTCCATGCTATATTATCTGCTGTTTTGGACTATATTGGGCTTTATTTTCCACTTTTATATTATTTTTGGGACTAACCTATTAACTGGAGGCCCAGCCCAGAATTGTTGTTTTTGCCTATTTCGGTGTTTCGAAGAAACAGAATATCAGACGGAGTCCAAACGGAATAAAATCTTCGGGAACGCGATTTTCTCACCGAACGTGATCCAGGAGACTTGGACCCTGCTCCAACGAACAAAAGAGGCGGTCACAAGGGTGGGGCCCCCCCTAGGGCACGCCCCCTGCCTCGTGGGCCCCTCGTTGCTCCTTCGGCGTACTTCTTCCTCCTATATATACACACGTACCCCCAAACGAGAACAGGAGCCAAAAACCTAATTCCACCGCCGCAACTTTCTGTATCCACGAGATCCCATCTTGGGGCCTGTTCCGGAGCTCCGTCGGAGAGGGCCGTCATCACGGAGGGCTTCTACATCATCCTAGCCTCTCCGATGAAGTGTGAGTAGTTTACCTCGGACCTTCAGGTCCATAGTTAGTAGCTAGATGGATTCTTCTCTCTTTTTGGATCTCAATACAATGTTCTCCCCCTCTCTTGTGGAGATCTATTCGATGTAATCTTCTTCTTTTGCGGTGTGTTTGTTGAGACCTATGAATTGTGGGTTTATGATCAAGTCTATCTATGAACAATATTTGAATCTTCTCTGAATTCTTTTATGTATGATTGGTTATCTTTGCAAGTCTCTTCGAATTATCCGTTTGGTGTGGCCAACTAGATTGGTAGTTCTTGCCATGGGAGAAGTGCTTAGCTTTGGGTTCGATCTTGCGGTGTTCTTTCCCGGTGACAGAAGGGGCAGCAAGACACGTATTGTATCGTTGCCATCGAGGATAACAAGATGGGGTTTATTTCATATTGCATGAATTTATCTCTCTACATCATGTCATCTTGCTTAAAGCGTTACTCTGTTTTTAACTTAATACTCTAGATGCATGCTGGATAGCGGTCGATGAGTGGAGTAATAGTAGTAGATGCAGAATCGTTTCGATCTACTTGTCACGGACGTGATGCATATATGCATGATCATGCCTAGATATTCTCATAACTATGCTCAATTCTGTCAATTTCTCAACAATAATTTGTTCACCCACCGTAGGAAACTTATGCTCTCGAGAGAAGCCACTAGTGAAACCTATGGCCGCCGGGTCTATTCTCATCATATCAATCTCCATCACTTTAATCTTGTTTTGTTTTTACTTGGCCTTTTACTTTTCACTTTGCATCCTTATATCAAAAATACCAAAAATATTATCTATCGGATCTCACTTCCGTAAGTGACCGTGAAGGGATTGACAACCCCTAATCGCGTTGGTTGCGTTGAGATCTTTGTGTTGTGTAGGTACGAGGGACTTGCGCGTGGCCTCCTACTGGATTGATACCTTCTCAAAAACTGAGGGAAATACTTACGCTACTCTGCTGCATCATCCCTTCCTCTTCAGGGAAAACCAACGCAAGATCAAGACGTAGCATCAGGTACTGATGGATCTCATGGACAGGATGACAGCCATGTTAACTGCCGTGGTCAACCCAGCGGATCAAGCTCGGCATGATGCGGAAGTGGCATGGTTACGTGAGGAGGTGGCACAAGCCAAGGAAAACCTAGCAGCGGAGGACGTCAGGATGGCCGCAGAGCGGGCTGATACGTCTCCAACGTATCTATAATTTTTGATTGTTCCATGCTATTATATTATCTGTTTTGGATGTTTATGGGCTTTATTATGCACTTTTATATTATTTTTGGGACTAACCTATTAACCCAGAGCCCGGTGCCAGTTTCTGTTTTTCCTTGTTTTAGAGTATCGCAGAAAAGGAAAATCAAACGGAGTCCAATTGACCTGAAACTTCACGGAACTTATTTTTGGACCAGAAGAAGCCCATGGAGTATCGGAGTTGGACTAGGAGAGTCCCGGGCTGCCCACTAGGGTGGGGGCGTGCCCACCCCCTGGGCACGCCCCCTGCCTCGTGGACAGCCCGGAGGTCCACCGACGTACTTCTTCCTCCCGTATATACCCATATACCCTAAAAACTTCGGGGAGCACAATAGATCGGGAGTTCTGCCGCCAGAAGCCTCCGTAGCCACCGAAAACCAATCTAGACCCGTTTCGACACCCTGCCGGAGGGGGAATCCCTCTCCAGTGGCCATCTTCATCATCCCGGTGCTCTCCATGACGAGGAGGGAGTAGTTCTCCCTCGGGGCTAAGGGTATGTACCAGTAGCTATGCTTTTGATCTCTCTCTCTCTCTCTCGTGTTCTTGAGGTGATACGATCTTGATTTATCGCGAGCTTTGCTATTATAGTTGGATCTTATGATGTTTCTCCCCCTCTACTCTCTTGTAATGGATTGAGTTTTTCCTTTGAAGTTATCTTATCGGATTGAGTCTTTAAGGATTTGAGAACACTTGATGTATGTCTTGCGTGGGATAACTGTGGTGACAATGGGTTATTCTATTGATTCACTTGATGTATGTTTTGGTGATCAACTTGCGGGTTCCACCCATGAATCTATGCATAGGGGTTGGCACACGTTTTCGTCTTGACTCTCCGGTAGAATCTTTGGGGCACTCTTTGAAGTTCTATGTGTTGGTTGAATAGATGAATCTGAGATTGTGTGATGCATATCGTATAATCATACCCACAGATACTTGAGGTGACATTGGAGTGTCTAGGTGACATTAGGGATTTGGTTGATTTGTGTCTTAAGGTGTTATTCTAGTATGAACTCTAGGTCTGTTTGTGACACTTATAGGAATAGCCCAACGGATTGATTGGAAAGAATAACTTTGAGGTGGTTTCATACCCTACCATAATCTCTTCGTTTGTTCTCCGCTATTAGTGACTTTGGAGTGACTCTTTGTTGCATGTTGAGGGATAGTTATGTGATCCAATTATGTTATTATTGTTGAGAGAACTTGCACTAGTGAAAGTATGAACCCTTGGCCTTGTTTCAACGCATTGCAATACCGTTTACGCCAACTTTTAACATTAGTTACCTTGCTGTTTTTATATTTTCAGATTACAAATACCTTTATCTACCATCCATATACCACTTGTATCCCATCTCTTCGCCGAACTAGTGCACCTATACAATTTATCATTGTATTGGGTGTGTTGGGGCCACAAGAGACTCTTTGTTATTTGGTTGCAGGGTTGCTTGAGAGAGACCATCTTCATCCTACGCCTCCCACAGATTGATAAACCTTAGGTCATCCACTTGAGGGAAATTTGCTACTGTCCTACAAACCTCTGCACTTGGAGGCCCAACAACGTCTACAAGAAGAAGGTTATGTAGTAGACATCACGGGCGACTTTAGATGCTCGAGCTCAGCAGATTCAATCAGAAGCTTTCCAGCTTACGATGGATCGGAACGCATCAAATGAAGTCATGAGGAGAAGACACCAGAAGGCTCAATCCCGTCTGCCTCTGATTTATGATCCTAGAAACCTCTTCCGCACACCCGGGGCGGGCCCCAATAACCCGCCGGAGGAAAACCGGGTTGCAACGCCCAGGGCTGGGGCGCCGGTTCAGCCACGGGTGATGGAACCCCCTCGTGTGAATACTGCTACACCTCATTATGTACCAACACCACCGGGTCATTATTCTAACCCTTTGGAGAACATGATCGCTGCGGCGGCGCGATTGGCGGCTCTCCCATCGGAGGGTGACTCTCCGACGGTGATTGAAACCCGAAGGGTTAGAGAACTTCTTCAGACGGCTCTGGCGCAGCAGGAGGCTTATTCTTATAGTCGAGACAGGATTCATTCGACCCCTCGCCCAAGCCGGAGCCCGAGTTATAGCAGGCACATAGATTTAGTAGCCATTTCAAGCAACGCCCGGCGCCGTGACCAGCCGCGCGGGCATGACCCGGTGCGTCATGGAGATCTTAACTTGGTTGACCAGGACAAGATCCGCCGAGAGGTTGAGCAAGCGGCTCAACAGGCAGCTGAGCAGGCGGCTCAGCGGGCGATTCACCAGTCTTTTCCGGTTCATCCGACGACCTATATTGAGGCAGGCATGGCCACAAGGATAGGAGGTGTCCCTTTCTTGGTACCAGCTCTACGTAATGAGTGTTTGCCAAAAGATTTCAAGGGGCCTCTAAAGGTGCCTAATTACACGGCCGATTTACAGCCAGGGGCATGGATTGAAAGCTATGAGATGGCCATGGAGCTATTGGAGGTCAGTGATGTGGCGATGGCCAAGTACTTCACCATGATGTTAGATGGAACGGCTCACACTTGGTTGAAGGGGCTGCCACCCAATTCCATCGGCTCATGTGCAGAATTAAAATCCCAGTTTATTCAGAATTTTAAAGACATTTGCAAGCAGCCCATGTCAATTGTGGATTTGACTAATTATAAACAAGAGGAAGGAGAGTCCACGACCCATTGGATGCGCATGGTCAAAGCCATAATACATTCATCTGATAAGATGGATGCCGGCTCTGCAGTCTTAATGTTGGAGAAAATTTGTTGTTTTACGCCTCTGAAAGAGAAGCTGGGGCAGCTCAAACACGATTGTAATGACATGGGCCAGCTGATGGCGGCTCTAGTCAAGTATGCCGACTCTGATAGTACCAAGGATCCCGAGTCTGACGAGGAGAAGACGGGGAAGGGGAAGAAGAACGGCAAGGGTCATTAGCATAACCCAGCAAATCAGGGAGGCAATAATAAACGTAAGGCTGACGGTAGCTTGGACTTTGTGGCTAACACCAATACACAGGGAAACAATCAGCGACGTAAGGGGAGGCCACCTCCTCGGTCCGGCGGGTCAGGTCCCACTCTTGAGCAGCTGTTAAATGAGCCTTATCCAAGGCACGGTACTCAGTAGAAACCGGCCACTCACCTGTGGAAGGACTGTACGATCATGAAGGCTTTCAAGAACTCTAACATGTTCAATAGCAATCATGGGTAGGGCGACGGCTCAGGTGGCGGCGGTTTTCATGGTCCGGGCGGCGGTTCGAATTCCAATTTTCAAGGCTCTCAAGGAAATCAAGGTGGGTACGGTCAGCAATCTGGCCAAGGAGGTCAGCAGAACCAACAGCAATCTGGATACCAGAGCAATCCAAATCAATTGAATAGTGGACAGTATCATGTGTTCACCACCAGTTTGTGCAGACGGGACCATAAGCTTCATAAGAGGGCTGTGAATGCTGTTGAGCCGGCAGTCCCTCGTTATTTGAGATGGTCTGAGCAGCCTATTCTATGGAGTAGGGAGGATCACCCTCCCCGGGTTGACAATTCGGGTCACCTGGCTTTGGTGGTGGCACCTCAGGTTGGTGGATATAAATTCACTAAAGTACTCATGGACGGGCAGTAGCATCAACATCCTCTATTATGAGACTTTCCGTCACATGGGATTGACTGACAAAAGTCTTAAGACGTCCAACACTATTTTTCATGGAGTGGTGCCTGGTAAGTCGGCATACCCAGTGGGTAAGATTGAGCTGGAGGTAGCCTTTGGAGATGAGCATGATTCCAGGGCCGAGAAACTAACCTTTGAGGTGGTCAAAATCAAGAGCCCATATCACGCCCTGTTTGGACAACCGGCTTATGCCAAGTTCATGGCACGGCCATGTTATGTTTATTTACAGCTCAAAATGTCAGGTCATAAGGGCACTATCACAGTGCATGGGAGTCGGAAGATAGCCTTGGAATGTCAGGAAGGCGACGCTGCTTATGCTGAATCTGTTTGTGCAATAGAGGAATTAAAGTTCTATAAGGATAATGTTGACCCGGCGGACATGATGTCTTTGAAAAAGCCAACTACACAGCATGAGCCGTTGCTGAAGTTTAAGTCGGCTGATGACACTAAGCTTGTTGATTTTGTTCCAGGTGACTCATGTAAGCAGTTTAGTATCAGTGCTAATCTGGATCCCAAATAAGAAAGCGCGCTCATCGAGTTCATCCGTGAGAACCGGGACATCCTTGCATGGAAACCTTCTGACATATATGTCAGGTGTACCAAGAGAACTCGCTGAGCACACTCTCAATATTGATCCAAAATTTAAGCCTATCAAGCAGTTTCTTCAGCGGTTCAATGAGGAGAGGCGCAAGGCCATTGGTGAAGAAGTGGCCCGGCTCTTGGCGGCCGGGTTCATTATTGAAGTTTTTCATCCAGAGTGGTTGGCTAACCCGGCGCTCGTGCTTAAAAAGAATGGCACCTGGCGTATGTGTGTGGATTGTATGGACTTAAACAAGGCTTGTCCGGCTGACCCTTTTGCTCTCCCTCGTATTGATCAAATTATTGATGCTACGGCAGGTTGTGAGCGTTTGAGCTTTTTGGATGCTTATTCTGGTTATCATCAGATCAAGATGGCAGTTAAGGACCAGGAGAAGACGGCTTTTATTACTCTGTTTGGAGCCTTCTGCTATGTGTCTATGCCTTTTGGGCTTAAGAGTGCCCAGGCAACTTACCAGCGATGTGTGCAGAACTGTCTTCACAATCAGATTGCGCGCAATGTTCATGCTTATGTGGACGATATTGAGGTGAAGTCCAGAGAGAAGGAGACCTTGGTAGATGATCTGAAGGAAACCTTTGATAACCTCCGGGTCTACAAGATGATGCATAACCCGGCCAAGTGCGTTTTTGGAGTGCCAGCGGGCAAGCTTTTGGGTTTTTTGGTTTCTAACAGAGGCATCGAGGCTAACCCAGAGAAAATCAAAGCAATTACATCTTTGGCTAAACCGGCATGCAGCAATGACATTCAGCGGTTGGCGGGTCGTGTTGCTGCTTTAAGCTGTTTCATAAGCCGGTTAGGTGAGAAGGCCATACCACTGTATCAAATGATGAAGAAAACAGATGATTTTGTCTGGAGTGATACTGCTAACACTGCCTTTGAAGATTTGAAGAGACAGCTCGCTGAGCCGCCGGTTCTTGCTGCTCCCATTGATAAGGAGCCATTATTGTTATATGTGGCTGCTAACACACGTGTTGTCAGTGTGGCCGTTGTGGTAGAGCGCAAGGAGGCTGGCAAGGAATACCCAGTTCAATGGGCGGTTTATTACGTCAGTGAGGTGCTCATTGAGTCCAAACAGAGATATCCACATTGGCAGAAACTTGTTTATGGGGTGTTCATGGTGAGCGGGAAGCTTAAGCATTATTTTCAGGGTCATCCCATCACTGTGGTTAGCTCTGCTCCTTTAGGAGATATCATTCAAAATAGAGAAGCTACAGGGCGAGTTGCCAAGTGGGTCATTGAACTTGGGCCTCATGGTTTAAAGTATGTGCCACACACTGCTATCAAATCTCAAGCATTAGTGGACTTCATCAATGATTAGACAGAGCTGCAGATGCATGAAGAGAAGCCAGACAACACATATTGGACTATTCATTTTGATGGGTCCAGGCAATTAGAGGGCTCGGGGGCTGGAGTTGTTTTAGCTTCCCCCCGAGGTGACAAATTCTGTTATGTGCTACGGTTGATGTTTCCCTGCACTAACAATGCAGCTGAGTATGAGGCCTTGATCCATGATCTTTGGATGGCTAAGGAGATGAGCTTGAGCCGAGTAAGGTGCTTTGGCGACTCAGATTTGGTGGTTCAACAAGTATCAGGCAAGTGGGATTCCAAAGACCCTCTCATGGAGGCTTATTGCCGTAAGGTTGATGCCATTGCTGGACACTTCAGGGGTTACCAGGTAGAACACATTGATCACATAAAGAATGAAGCGGTCGATGCTTTGATCCGTCTAGCGTCTTAGCGTAAGCCGGTGCCACCTAACACTTTCTTAGATGTTCTGCATAACCCTTCTGTCAAATTGCCTATAGAGGAGGACTTGGCTATTCTAGACCAGGAGGCACAATTGGTGGCGGCTCTTCACGTCATCCCAGACTGGACAGTGCCATACTTGGCTTATATGACCCGGGGTGAGTTGCGTGAGGATGAGACCTTGGCCAGACAGATAACCCGGCGATCTAAATCAATGACAATTGCCAATGGTGAGTTGCATCATCGCAGTGTCACAGGGGCATTCCAACGCTGTGTGTCTCCGGAGGAAGGTCAAGAAATTCTTTGTGAAATCCATGAAGGATATTGTGGCCATCATGCCGGTTCAAAGTCTTTAGTAGCCAAAGCTTTCCGTCATGGTGTTTACTGGCTGACGGCTCACGCTGATGCGGAGGATCTGGTCAGTAGGTGTGAAGGTTGTCAAAAATTCGCACGGCGGGCACACATGCTGGCTCAAGAATTGTGAATGATTCCAATTACTTGGCCGTTTGCAGTCTGGGGGCTCGACATGGTTGGACCTTTCAAAATATCCAAAGATAAAAAGACACACCTTTTGGTGGCAATTGACAAATTCACAAAGTGGGTTGAGGCAGAGCCAGTTAGTAAGTGTGATGCAGCCACGGCGGTTCAATTCATGAAGAAGGTGATCTTTCGTTTTGGCTTTCCACACCGCATTATAACTAACAATGGTACTAATCTGTCCAAAGGGGCTATGGAGGAATTTTGTCAACGTGAGCATATCCGGCTTGATGTTTCATCAGTAGCTCACCCCCAGTCCAATGGTCAAGCTGAAAGAGCAAATCAGGAAATCTTGAAAGGTATCAAGCCCCGGCTTATGGTTCATTTACAATGGATGCCGGGTTGTTGGGTGAGGGAGTTACCCTCTGTGATATGGAGCATCAATACTATGCCTAACAGGTCTACGGGTTATACGCCTTTCTTCATGGTTTCTGGAGCAGAGGCAGTCCTGCCTACTGACATCCGTCATGACTCGCCCCGCGTGGCGGCTTAAGTTGAAGCTGATAACGAACAAGCCCGTCAGGATGCACTTGACCTATTAGATGAAGAGCGTGACTTAGCAGCAGCCCACTCGGCGATTTACCAACAGGACCTGCGTCATTATCACAGCCGCCGGATTAAGTCCAGAACCTTTCAGGAAGGTGACTTGGTGCTCCGGCTCATCCAGGACCAAACTGATGCACACAAATTATCCCCACCTTGGGAAGGACCCTTTGTGGTCAGCAGGAACTTGAACAATGGGTCCTACTACCTCATCGATGTTCGAGAGCACAAAGACTCACGTAAGTCGGAGGAAGAGACCTGCCGGCCGTGGAATATCGCTCATCTTCGGCCTTACTATACTTGAGCCACCGGCTCTCATAAGGTACATACTTTGACGTTGTATATATTATGATAAGTAATAAAGCAGGACCTTTGTCCTTTTTATTTTCAATAATCACATGTCTTTATCGTTATACTTTCAAAATGACCAATTAGGGGCTGATTCTGTTCAAATCTAGCTTAACCCTTTGGTCCGGCTCATGATCGTATTTGAATCTAGCCATTAAACCTTATGATCACTAGGGGGCTTCCTGTTCAAACATAGGTCGTATTCGAACCAAAGAGAACACAGCTTTCGGTACCCTCTTGATCGGCGCAATGCCAAACTCACTAGGGGGCTTCTTGATCGTATTTGAATCATAGCTTAACACCTTTTGGGTCCGACTTTGATCGTATTCGAATCAGAGTCGTTAAAAAACTCTCAAGGTCATTTGGGGGCTTCATGTTCAAACATAGGTCGTATTCGAACCAAAGAGAACATAGCTGTCGGTACCCTCTTGATCGGCGCAACGCCAAAGCCACTGGGGGCTACATGATCGTATTTGAATCCTAGCTTAACCCCTCTGGTCCGGTTTACTGATCATATTCGAATCAGAAGCCTCCAAGTTTTTTTGTGTTTGACTTTCGCTTTTTGAAAGACAATCTTTATTTTTTTATTTTGTGGCTTTTCGTCTCGATCTAAGTATAAGTATGGTTTCAATTTAACCCGCCTTGGTTTTTTGATGATAAATCGCCAGTGTATGACAGTCATCATTGAGAGAGTCCTAGATTAGGGGGTCCTCGGACAGCCGGACTATATACTTTGGCCGGACTGTTGGACTATGAAGATACAAGATTGAAGGCTTCGTCCCGTGTCCAGGTGGGACTCTCCTTTGCGTGGAAGGCAAGCTTGGCGATTCGGAAATGTAGATCTCCTACTTTGTAACTGACTCTGTGTAACCCTAGCCCCCTCTAGTATCTATATAAACCGAAGGGTTTAGTCCGTAGGACAACAAGAATCAGAATCATAGGCTAGCTTCTAGGGTTTAGCCTCTACGATCTCGTGGTAGATCAACTCTTGTAATACTCATATCATCAAGATCAATCAAGCAGGAAGTAGGGTATTACCTCCATCGCGAGGGCCCGAACCTGGGTAAACATTGTGTCCCCTGCCTCCTGTTACCATTAGCCTTAGACGCATAGTTCGGGACCCCCTACCTGAGATCCGCCGGTTTTGACACCGACATTGGTGCTTTCATTGAGAGTTCCACTGTGCTGTCACGGTAAAGGCTTGATGGATCCTTTGATCATCGGCAACGATGCGATCCAGGGTGAGGTTTTTCTCCCCGGATAGATCTTCGTATTCGGCGGCTTCGTACTGCGGGCCAACTCGCTTGGCCATCTGGAGCAGATCGAGAGCTACGCCCCTGGCCATCAGGTCAGGTTTGGAAGCTTGAACTATACTGCCGACATCCGCGGAGACTTGATCTTCGACGGATTGGAGCCCATGTCAGGTGAGCCAAACAGTCACGACGAGCATGACTTAGCTCTACCGTCGGACGGTGTTCGGGAGATCACACATGTGGCTACTCCGACCCTCAATCCGGAGTAGATCGTGTCGTCCGAGGACGGGTGGATGGACCCCGCCACGGAGGCCGCACACTCAGCGGCGATAGAGCTGAATACTAACTTCTCCTCCTATGAGAGCTGTGTTACCGGACCCTTGGATTCGTCCCCAGCCACAGGCTCCAAACCGCCTGCGTCCGTGCCTATCCAGTCTGATTGGGCACCGATCATGGAGTTTACCTCTGCGGATATTTTCAGCACTCTCCCTTGGGCGATGTGCTAGATTCATTGAGGTCTCTCTCCTTGTCAGGAGACCCTCGGCCAAACTATGTTTGGCTCGAGTGGGACGCAGACGATGAAGGAATTCGTTCCCCACCCACCACCCACTTAATAGCCACTGTCGATGACTTAAACGACATGCTTGATTTCGACTCCGAAGACATGGTGGTATGGACGACGATGCACGAGAGAAACAGGAACCACCGCCCACAGGGCGTTGGACAGCCACTTCATCACACGATATATACATGGTGGATACACCCAAAGAAAACAACGACAAGGAACGGGAGGATGCAGCGAAGGATAGTCCCCTCGAGAAGCAACCAAAGCGACGACGTAGGCGCCGCTCCAAATCCCGCCTTAGCAAAAACAGCGATAACAGCGCAAGAAAGAATAATACCCCGGTCTAATCCAAAGGAAATGACGACCACATGGACCTAGCGATGGAGCAGGATGAGCCAGCGGATGGCGAACATAGTACAGACCCACTGTCCGATCATGGCGACACCGAGGGTAAAGCTCATCAACCTGTCTCCGGAGAGGAGAACAGTCCGGACGATGATGCACACATCATCCCGGAAAGGCACTTGGAACAAGAGAACCTCCATAGAAGGTTTATCGCCACCGCGAGGAGCCTGAAGAAGCAGAAGCAAAGGCTTAAGGCCACGCAGAATACGCTCAACAGCAGATGGAACAAAGTGCTTGACACTGAAGAAAAGTACGGCGACAGTCGCCACACAAAGAGCTATCCAAAGCGCAAGCTTCTGCCTGCATTCGACGACGAGGCTTTAGAGCCCATTCAGCTGAAAAATAAAACGGCCGATCAGCCGGATCGACCACTCCGTGGCCGCGACAGGGCGGCTAACGACGTCGCACACAAGTCAGCACACGATTTACGTGAAGACCTGCATAAAAAAGGTGGTATGGCCAGGTCCATCTACGGATCTAGGAAGCGTGCTCTGGCATAGAATCATGGCCGCCCAAACGACTATACTGACCGAATAACAGCTCGGAATCAAAACCAAACGCTACAACCATCCGAAGAATGCAATGACACATCCAAATACAGGGGTGCCGCGCACCCCCTATGCTTCACCGATGAGGTGCTGGACCGTGAATTTCCAAAGGGATTCAAACCCGTGAACATAGAGGCATATGACGGAACGACAGACCTTGGGGTCTGGATTGAGGACTTTATCCTTCACATCCACATGGCTTGCGGAGATGATCTCCACGCCATCAAATACCTGCCCCTCAAGTTGAAAGGACTAGCTCGGCACTGGCTGAAAATCCTCCCCGAAAACTCAATTGGAAGCTGGGAGGAGCTTGAGTATGCTTTTAGGGACAATTTTCAAGGGACCTATGTCCGACCTCCGGACGCAGACGATTTAAGTCACATAATTCAACAGCCCGGAGAGTCAGCCCGTAAGCTTTGGAACAGATTTCTCATGAAGAAGAATCAAATCGTCGACTGCCATATGCTAAAGCCTTAGCGGCTTTCAAGCACAGTGTCCGGGACGAATGGCTCGCCAGACACCTCGGCCAGGAAAAACCGAGGACAATGACAGCCCTAACAAGCCTTATGACCCGCTTTTGCGCGGGCGAAGACAGTTGGCTGGCCCGTAGCGGCACCAGCAACCCAGGCACATCCGAAGTCAGGGATGGCAACAGGAAACCGTGAAGCAATAAAAGCAAGCGTCGGAACAACGAAGACAGCCCAGACAACATGGCGGTAAACGCCGGATTTAGGGGCTCTCGACCCGGTCAACAGAAAAAACTATTTAAAGGCAGCAGAGATGGGACCGTCCAGCCTAAACAAGATTCTAGACAGATTATGTTAGATTCACGGCACCTCTGACAAACCTACAAATCAAACCAACAGAGAATGTTGGGTCTTCAAGCAGGCCGACAAGCTAAACACCGAACACAAGGGGGGGAGACACCAAGCGAAGACGAGGATGAGCCTCGCCAGCCGAACACTGGGGGAATGAAAAAATTCCCACCAGAGGTTAAAACAGTGAACATGATTTATGCAACTCACATACCGAAGAGGAGGCGCCAGCGTGCACCCCGAGACATATACGAAGTGGAGCCCGTCACCCCCAAGTTCAACCCTTGGCCGGCCTGCCCGATCACTTTTGATCGCAGGGATCACCCGACTAGTATCTGGCACGGAGGATCGGTCGCCTTGGTGCTAGACCCAATAATTGACGGATACCATCTCACCCGAGTCCTTATGGACGGCGGTAGTAGTCTTAATCTGATATATCAGGACACTGTCCGCAAAATGGGGATAGACCCGACAAGAATCAGCCAAAGCAATACTACCCTTAAAGGAGTAATACCAGGCCCAGAGGTCCGATGCACAGGCTCTCTAGTACTAGAGGTTGTATTCGGTTCTCCCGACAACTTCTGAAGCAAAGAATTAACCTTCCACATTGCTCCATTCTGAAGCGGCCATCACTCACTACTTGGAAGAACAGACTTCGCTCGTTTTAATGCAGTACCGCATTACGCTTATCTTAAGCTTAAGATGCCCGGTCCACGTGGCATCATCATAGTTAGCGGAAACACGGAGCGTTCCTCACGTACGGAGGAATATGTGGTGGCTCTAGCAGCCAATCACTGAACTGCCTCTCCAACCAGAAGAAATGATCGGTCGTATAGACCACGGACACGGTTAGACGAGTCCGGCGCACCACTAATTGTAACAGTTCAGATAAACCTGAGATTGGGTCGATGGATATACCCCCATAGGCGGTGCTAGGGGCTTCCCGCATGTAAAAAGGGCTATAGTTCGGCTTGACCCTATTTAGATTGCATTTTAA
Organism: Triticum urartu; assembly: GCF_003073215.2. NCBI lineage: Eukaryota > Viridiplantae > Streptophyta > Magnoliopsida > Poales > Poaceae > Triticum > Triticum urartu. The sequence continues at coordinate 437,883,708 of NC_053027.1, read as the reverse complement.
TGGTTCATTAAGAATAACCAATTTTTCGCACAAAGACTTTCACCTACGTTTTTCTCTTTTACAGATGATCATCGTGCTACACCCTTCCAGAATACGGCACAACGGAGACACAGGCGCAGACATGCAGCAGGGCCACACTCAAAGGCTTCTTTTTAGATTAAGACCCTATGTAAGCCTTTTTTATTGTCTCTTGTTGCTTCACTCCCTCCGGATACTCAACACAGCCGAAAGGGATGCTGGCATTATTGACATTTCATCACGTCAGACTAATGCAAGTACCTAGAAATTCAGGGCTCATAATCTAGGGCGTTACTCATCCCAGTATATGTTGTAAAGTCCGAATACCTTAGGGAGTGTTCGGCGTCATGAGTTTGGCCTTATATGCATCAGCTCCGAATCATGTCTTTGGTCAATAGTTGGGTTTGCCCGGCTCCCGTGTTTTGCTACCTTACGTTCCGCTCTATCGGCTAAGGTGGCACCGGGAGAACTACTGCGATTGTGCCCTGGTTCATCTGGATGAGCACCTCAGTAGAGAAAGCCGAAAACTGACTGTCATGATAAAGCGCGAGACTGGTCAACCATTCGATGACTCAGCAGAATCTTCATGATTCCTCCGCATTAACGAAGGACCGGTTTCCCGGTCATGTATGTACGCGCACCATATTCGGATGAGCGCGGAAGTACCAGGGGCTATATAGTAGCCCCACCGTCAAACTCCTATGGCTAAGTGAAAGTGTTAAAGCTATATAGTCCGACTGCCTTGTTCGCCGCACTATCACCTCCTTAATTGATGCAAGCATGCCTATTATTCACAGTAATTGTTTGGATGTTGTTCCACCGAAATATATTGTTCCGGCATTGCGTCGAGGGAGAGAGTCACAAAATATATGTGAGATAATCCAGTCAAATAGAAAACATTCTGGAGACGACAACAACAGCAAGTCTGATAGTTTTGGAAGACAGCTTACTAGTTCTGTGCTTCGTTTTGGGGATTTCCTGTGTGAGATTGTACCACAAGATGAGATTGAGCCATGCTTCCGGACTCCATGTAACAATTGGATGATTGTTGAGTGTACGTGAACCTCAAAGCAAGTACTAGTTTGTTTTGGCTTCTTGTGATCAGCGTTGCCGGATTTTTAAATTAGTTAATTATAATAATTAGTTAAGATAAGAGAGAGTCCATGTATTTCTTTTCTTGTTTTGAGTCGGTTTGGGTCAGGTTGTTACATTGCCTATATAAGAGGCCGGCTTCGGCCGTGTACGGGGAGTTATGATTTTTTTGGTTAGAGGAACACGACATAAACAAGTCGGGGTATCTCCCCGTATGAGCAGTGCTGGTTAAAAAGTTGATTACTTTGTGTGTGTTTGCGTGAAGATTGGAGGCTGCGACTTCTAATCTGTACGTGAGTACTTGTGCTCGTCCATGTGATTCCGGCTGTTCACAGGGTTTGCATGTTGTTTTTTTGGGTTTGCATCTAGTAAACCTAATTCTGGATCAAGGTTCCACTGCTGCACAAATTGATTTGGGTGTTGTTTCTGTTCGGACGTACGGGAGGCTAGAAAGAGCAAATAATAGCTACTGCAGTTTTGAGAAGAAATACTTATTGCTATTTTCTGTACCGTGAAAGATTGGGAAAAATTATTCACGCCGTTGAAGTTTCTGTCGACGTTCGCATCAAGTGGTATTCAGAGCAAGGTTGATCATGGTACAATTTTTTTCCTACTATTTGATTCAACTGTTTGAAAGATGGTGAACTCGCAGCATGACAAATCTGATCATGAGGAGGTCGATGAGCTTCCGAAGGGTTTGGAGATAAGTGATGATTTGCGTATTCATCTGATGGCGATCAAGAGAGCCAACAAGAAGCTTGGGACAAGGGTGGGGGAGTTGTCTGCAAATATTGTAGGCGTCGAGGACAGGTTGAACGAGCGTTTGACTGCCAGCGACCGACAGCGCACTGATAGTCTACAGGTGGTGACTGAGAGTCTTAATCGGCTCACCGTAGCAGTTCGGCGCCTTCAAGCGAGAGATGTGGCACCCCGATAGTCCCGCTCACCATGACGACGTCATGACCACGACAACGACGATGATGGTGATTTTTCTGAGGATTCTGATGCCCGTGGAGGCTTACCTCACCGACCACGGCATGATGCTGGGGCTCACCGCCATGCTGGGCGGCGCCGTGACTATGGCGGTAATGGTGTCCACGAGGATGATGGTTTGGGTCGAATCAAGATAACCATACCTGAATTCTCAGGATGTTGTGCTGACCCGGAGAAATATTTGGAGTGGGAGATGCGCGTAAATCAGATTTATTTATGGTCACAACTACTCCGAAGAGAAGAAGGTTCGTGTTGCATCAATGGAATTTACAGAGTATGCTCTTGTATGGTGGGATAATAAGAACCGTACTCATGAGCGACCAGCGACATGGACTGACATGAAGCGAATCATGAGGGAACGTTTTGTGCCTGCTTATTACACTCGCCAGCTCCATAGTAGACTACGTCGTCTAGTGCAAGGTACAAAATCAGTTGATGAGTACTACAAAGAGATGCAAGTATTGATGATCCGTACAGCTATGCATGAGTCTGCGGAGGCGACCATGGTACGTTTCTTTGAGGGGTTAGAAGAAAAGATTCATGACCGTGTTGATTTAATGCAATATAATGATATTCATGAGTTGCTTCATCAAGCGGAGCGTGCTGAACGTTGGGTATTGGAGAAGCAAGCTTCAGAGACTCGTCCAACTTACAACAGTGGGCCACGTTGTTCTTCTCCAATTGATGGTGGGTTTAGTGCTAAACCGACTCCTTCTTATAAGTTGGGAAGCATTGAACAGAGCAAAGTGGCGGCTGCGCCAAAGGAGGTCTCTCAGGTTTCATCTAATGCGACTTCATCTCATCATCGCAATATTATTTGCCACAAGTGTGGAGGACGTGGACACATGAAGCATGAATGTTCCAATCAACGAAGGGTTCTACTTGTTGATGCAGAATATATTTTAGAATCTGAAGATGAGATGCCAAAGTTAGAGGATGGAATCGAAAGAGGTCATGGTGATACCATACTGTGTTATCCTCAAGATGATCCTGATATGGAGAGTTTGCTAGCACATAAGGTCCAACGAGATGACAAGGTCATTTTTGAACCAGGACAACGACGGAGTATTTTTCAAACTGCATGTACCATCGAGGGAGAAGTGTGCAAACTGATAATTGATGGCGGCAGTGCTAGCAACATGATTAGCAAGGAAGTGGTGGAGTCTTTTTCTTTGCCAACATGGGAGCACCCAAGACCATACTATATGAAGTGGATAAATGATGTTGGCAAAGTGAAGGTAACTCACAGGGTGAAGGTTCCTTTTTCTGTTGATGGCTATGTTGATAAGGTGGAATGCGACGTTATGCCACTACATGTTTTTCACCTTATTTTGGGGCGTCCGTGGCAGCATGATGTTAACGCTCTTCATCATGGGTGAACAAACAGGTACACTTTTATGCATAAGGGTGAGTTCTATGCTATTCATCTTAAGGATGCACAGAATATAAAGTGTACTGTGGAAGTGTTCAAGAAGAAATCTCCAAGGCCTAAGTCGAAACTGTCGTGGTTCTAACTCTGACAGTGATGTAGGGGGGTAAGTATGGAGAGATGAGGTCTTAGCTATGGAGAGGTTGTAAAGACGCAAGGTTTACGAGTTCAGGCCCTTCTCGGAAGAAGTAAAAGCCCTACGTCTCGGAGCCCGGAGGCGGTCGACTAGATTATGTGAGTATGAGTTACAGAGGTGCGAACCCTTGTCTCGGAGGAGGGGGTGGCTTATATAGAGTGCGCCAGGACCCCGGCCAGCCCACGTTACGAAGGGTTCAATGTACATTAAGGTAGGGCGTTACTGATAACGCTAGTAATAAAGTGCTATGATGACCATAAAAGCTACTTAATGACCGACCGTTAGCGTGCGGAGTGACTTTAGGTCTCCTGGTCGTCGAGTGGTTGGATCTTGGTCGAGTAATTGCTTCTTGGTCGAATGTCTTCGAGTCTGTCGAGTGGAACACCTCCAAGTCGATTGAAAGGTGACTTATTCTAGAGGTGTCCTTGGGTAGGGTAGTTAGGACAGGTCCGTGACCCTACCCTAGGTACATACCTTCATCATTAGCCCCCGAATGGATCGAGGTTTGAGTGGGGAAGGAGTTGAGGACTTCTCCGACTCGTTTTCTATGCCGCGAGCATATCTTGTTTCGGATCAATGGACCTGAGTGATGACAGCAACTCCCTTTTCAGTCGCCTTGATCCATTCTTAATTCTTCGCCGAGTGAGTTTCTTTACTTGTAAGGCTCCGAGTGACGGTGCGGAGGAGATCTTTGGTCTGACAAGTTATTTGCTGCCCGCGGATTTAGTGGGATCCGAATTTTGGGAAGCGCGCGGGACGGGGGAGGCCGCAGTAATCGGACAAGATAGAGCGGAGCCGCCTCGATCCCCGCGCCACCTTTTTCGCCATGTATCGCTCGTGCGGTCGTTATGGGTTTTGACAGAGCCATCTGGGCCTACCTGTCAGCCACTCGGAAGCGGCCTCATATAAGGCGTTGGACCGGAGTCTCCCGAACAGTGCGCCCCATTATCTCTTCTCCTCCTCACGCCTCTTCTCTGCGCTTGCTCTCGCTCCAGAGCCACCGCGCCACACGCGTCTCGTCGGCGACAATGGTGAAGAAGAAGACAGCGGCTCTGGAGCGGGCGAAGAAGGCGGCAGCGAGGTCAAAGGGGAAGGCGACGAGCCGGGGCAGATCTTCCTCGCGGACTGACCTGCCGAAGGGTTGGATCCAGGGCGACTGGATCCACTCGAGGATCTCCCAAGAATACCTCGACGACCTGGCCGAGGAAGGGCTGATCCCCTACGACTCGGCGCGGCTTCTAGGGAAGGAATCCAAGCCGCAACCCCGGGAGGGTGAGCGCGTTCTTCTTGCCACCCACGTCGACCGTGGGTTTTCCTTGCCTCCTCATCCTTTCTTCCGAGGGTTTCTGAACTTCTTTGGGGCTCAACTCCACCATTTTACCCCCAACTCAATCATTTATCTTGCCGCGTTCATTTCCTTGTGTGAGAACTTCTTGGGTTGTCGACCTCACTGGGGTCTTTTCAAGCATATTTTCACTTGTCGCTCCCAGACAGTGAAAAAGGCTAATCCGAGTGACGAGAGGACCCAAGTGATCCAGATGTGTGGGGGTCTTGGCATCCAGACGAGGGGAAAAAGCTCCTTTCCGGCCATGATTCTTCCCGATTCAGTTCGCGGATGGCAGTCGACCTGGTTCTACTACAAAGACCAGTCGATGCCAGGGCAATCGACTGGCCTCCCTCCCTTTACCATGGACCGAGTGGAAAAACCCTCCCCTTTGAAGGTGCTCCCAGAGGAGAAGGCGCACGTGAAGGTGTTGGTCAACCAAGTGGTCCAACTCATTTGTGACGGGGTCACTGGTATGGATCTCTTGGAGGTCTTCCTTCAGCGGCGCATCCAGCCTCTCCAAGCCCGAGACCACCCGATGTGGATGTATTCGGGTCTCGAAGACTCCACTCGGATCTACCCGGAGGAGGTCGATGACGACACGCTGGAGAAGTGGCTGTCGAGCATTACCGGGAACAAGGACAATCCCAGAGGAGCCAGGAGAGTTCTCCCATTCGACCAGTCGCGTGCACCAGAGCAGGTCTGATTCTGAGTTTTTGCTTATAATCCGAATTCACTCGCGCAGCTCTCTGTATTGCGTCGACTGACTTTGTTCTCCCTACTTTCTTTTAGGCCATTGCTAAAATGTATTCGATGCCCAACGGGGAGCAAGAGCAAGCTCTGGAAGGCGAGGCGAGTGGTGGCGAAAGTGGCGAGTGGACTTATGATGGTGAAGGGGATGGTGGAAGTGACGACTCAAGTGATGGGGAAGAAGTCGAGTCGCCTCCTCGCATAGAGAGACGATCCAAGCTTGACCAAGAACGGCCGAGTGCCCGCGACAAGGCAACTGCTCAGGCTGGCCAGTCTTCGCATTGTCCTCGGGTCTCTTCACCAACCCCGACTGAGAAGGCTACCAAAGATCAAGATCGATATCCCTGTCGCCTCCGCGTGAGTGTCTCTCCTTGTATTCACTCGACGCTCCGCGCTGTTTGTTTTTCTTGTTTTAACTGGACGAACTTTGGAATTGTTAGCGCTGCCACTTCCGGGACCTCAGCTTACAGGGATGATGATGAGGTGATGGAGGATGCGGTCACTTCTAATCCAGGTATGATTTCCGCCATACTATCTTTCTTTGGTCGATTCAACTACATCGTGCATCATTGGGTGACGTGATTTTGGCAATTTGAACTTTGCACAGCTCCCAACATTATTGACCTCCCTGATGGTGATGAAGAGCCCGAGAGGTCTTTGACGAGGAAGAGTAGGCGAGCTCCTGCAAGTGAGGCGCTACAGTCGACGCCGAGGGCGGAACCAGTCGTTCAGGACACTGGTGACGTCAATCAGGGTTCTGTTACCTTCACAGAGCCCCTGTCGAGTGCCTTGCCTTCTTCTTCGACTGCTCAGGCCCCTGTCGACCCGCCTTCAGTTTTTGCGACCCATCATGTCCCAGAGGACGAGGAGAATGCTGCTAGGGAAGCCATACGCCAGGCGGGCATTATGATGGAGAAGATGAAGATGGTGCAGGACGCCAGCCAAGCTGCCTATGATGCCAGCTCGGCTCTCTAGAGCAACGTTCAGGTTAGTCGGCTATCTGAAGATTCTTTCCGAAAATCTTTGCGTCTGTACACCCACTGGGTGTGTCGATTGAAGTTTTGGACTAGTGGAGACTATGGTGGACTGCTGGCAGTCGACTGTAGTCTTTGTATTTTGCCGAGTGTATAAACCAAACTGGTAGTTTGTCTCTTCCACTCGACTTCGGCGGGCCGGTCGAGTGGGATCAGAACCGGTGGGGGCACGCTAAGTGCACCCACTGGGTGTAGTCCCCGAGACTATGGTGGACTGCTGGCAGTCGACTGTAGTTTGAGTTCTACTTTCTTTCTCTCTTATTTTTTTTGAACTCGACTTCGGCGGGCCGGTCGAGTGGGATCAGAACTGGTGGGGGCATGCAAAGTGCACCCACTGGGTGTAGTCCCCGAGACTATGGTGGACTGCTGGCAGTCGACCGTAGTCTTAGTATTTATTGCCTTTGTTGTTGTTGTTTTTTTGCTGTAACGATAACTTCTCCCCTTTGATTTCAGAAATCTTGCGATCTTGGAGCTCGCTTTGCTGACTTGGAGAAGCAGCAGATTCAACTGAACCTTGATTTGAAGCTGGCCAGGACAGAGCTGCAAAAGGTCAGAGACGGCACCGCAGGTAAGACGATTTTGTCGGCTGGTTAGTTTTTAGGCACGAGTACCCTTCTGCTATTTCCGAATCAATCATCATTTCTTTGCAGAAAAACTAAGAGAAGCTCTGGCGAAGAAGGATCGGGACTTGGCTGCTGCCCGTAAGGAGGCTGACGACAAGACCGCTCTGGCCGAACAGAAGCTGGCTTCGGTCGGCCAGTTAGAAGAAGAGAATACCAGGCTGAAGACCGCTCTGAATGAAGCCAACAGGGAGTGTACACGTTGGAAGAAGGATAACCTCAACCTGAACGAAAAGATGGAAGGCATCGCTTGTAGGAGGGACGATCTGGAGAGCTACTTGAGGAGCCTCGCCAAGAAGTTGTACATCAAGCTTGAAGGTGCACATTCAGTTCCGACTGGTGTTTTTTTTGTGTCGACTCAGTGTATGAAAATTGACTTATCCTTGGATCGTGAATGCAGAGTTTTGCCAGAACTTTGAAGAGGAGACTGGGCGGATCGAACCAGGTTTGGATCCAATCAACTCTCCCGTGAAAGATGAAACTGCCATGAATCTGCTCCGACTGGAATCTCGCATCGACGGTGCCGTGGACTACTTGGCTCGACTGAAGGTCGCCATGTCACGGATCGACCCGGCACTTTGGCCAGAGGCTACGCTCCAAAACGATATCGAGTCTCTGATGACTCGACTTAACGGAATCCCTGACCGAGTGCAGGAGTGGAAGAAGTCTTCTGCTCGGTGTGGCGCTGATGTGGCTCTGTCCTTGGTTCATGTCCACTGCAAGGAGGTGCGACAAGACAAGCTGGCAGCAATCAAGGTCGCCAACACCCAGAAGCATGACTTCCGAACCTTTATGGAGACTTTCATCGCTGCAGCCACTCGGATAGCCGACGGCGTCGACCTGGATGAGTTCGTCGAGCCTGCCAGCCCTCCTCCCGTGGAGTGAACAAACTCTTATGTCCCACCTTAAATTTGCCTCGGAATGCCGAGTGGTTTTTGTAACCGTTAAACTTTGTCGAGCTGGAGGCTCGAGTACTTTGATCTGCGGTCTAGGACCTTTGGATCTTATCTGAACTTGATTTATCGTTGAATATCTTCATGAATTATCTGTCGAGTGGAACTTGTTCTTCACTCGAAATAACTTTGTATTTGTGGTGCAGCTCCGAAGGAGAAGGTAGCAGTCGATTTGCACCCCGTCGTCCTTGCGGGTTGGGATGTGTTCCATACTTAGGCGAGCACTGGGCTGCAGCTAAGCCTCTGACTGGAAGGTCTGCTCTCCACTCGGTAGGATTTTAAAAACTTAGGCGAGTACTGGACTGCAGCTAAGCCCCCGAGTGGGAGGTCTGCTCTCCACTCGGTAGGATTTTTTCAAACTTAGGCGAGTACTGGACTGCAGCTAAGCCCCCGAGTGGGAGGTCTGCTCTCCACTCGGTAGGATTTTTTCAAACTTAGGCGAGTACTGGACTGCAGCTAAGCCCCCGAGTGGGAGGTCTGCTCTCCACTCGGTAGGATTTTTTCAAACTTAGGCGAGTACTGGACTGCAGCTAAGCCCCCGAGTGGGAGGTCTGCTCTCCACTCGGTAGGATTTTTTCAAACTTAGGCGAGTACTGGACTGCAGCTAAGCCCCCGAGTGGGAGGTCTGCTCACCACTCGATAGGATTTTTTCAAACTTAGGCGAGTACTATACTGCAGCTAAGCCCCCAAGTGGGAGGTCTGCTCACCACTCGGTAGGATTTTTAAATACTTAGGCAAGCACTGGGCTGCAGCTAAGCCTCCGAGTGGGAGGTTTGCTCTCCACTCGGTAGGATTTTTAAACACTTAGGCGAGCACTGGGCTGCAGCTAAGCCTCCGAGTGGGAGGTTTGCTCTCCACTCGGTAGGATTTTTAAACACTTAGGCGAGCACTGGGCTGCAGCTAAGCCTCCGAGTGGGAGGTTTGCTCTCCACTCGGTAGGATTTTTAAACACTTAGGCGAGCACTGGGCTGCAGCTAAGCCTCCGAGTGGGAGGTTTTCTCTCCACTCGGTAGGATTTTTAAACACTTAGGCGAGCACTGGGCTGCAGCTAAGCCTCCGGGTGGGAGTCTGGCTCACCACTCGGTAGGATATTTAAACACTTAGGCGAGCACTGGGCTGCAGCTAAGCCTCCAAGTGGGAGTCTGGCTCACCACTCGGTAGGATGTTTAAACACTTAGGCGAGCACTGGGCTGCAGCTAAGCCTCCGAGTGGGAGTCTGGCTCACCACTCGGTAGGATTTTTAAACACTTAGGCGAGCACTGGGCTGCAGCTAAGCCTCCGAGTGGGAGTTTGGCTCGCCACTCGGTAGGATTTTTTTTACAAACTTAGGCGAAACGGATTCACAGCTAAGCCACCCACTGGGGGATTTCACACGCAAACAAAAGCAACAACAATTATAGGAAAATTTGTAACACTCTTGTCTTTGATAAATAGACTACAGAAGTTTTTCTTATTACATCTCATCCGAGTGAGAATTCAAGTGTGAAAGAGGCGGAGTAGTTCTGCATTCCAAGCTCGTGGCTCATCGATCTAGCGATCGACATTGTAAAGGTGATACGCTCCATTGTGGAGGACTCTGGTGACGATGAAGGGACCTTCCCAAGTAGGAGCGAGCTTGTGTGGCTTCTGTTGATCCACTCGGAGGACCAAATCTCCTTCTTGGAAGGCTCGACTCTTCACATTTCTGGCATGGAATCGACGCAAGTCTTGCTGATAAATGATCGATCGGACCATAGCCATTTCTCTTTCTTCTTCCAGGAGGTCGACTGCGTCTTGCCGGGCTTGTTCTGCTTCATCTTCGGTATAAAGCTCGACTCGGGGTGCATTGTGAAGTAGATCACTCGGCAGGACTGCTTCCGCTCCGTAAACCAGAAAGAACGGAGTTCTTCCAGTCGACCGATTCGGGGTAGTCCTCAATCCCCATAGAAGTGGTGGAAGCCCGTCGACCCAAGCGCCTGCTGCGTGCTTGAGATCACACATCAGCCGAGGCTTTAGTCCTTTGAGAATCAGACCATTTGCCCTTTCTGCTTGTCCATTCGACTGGGGGTGGGCGACCGATGCGTAGTCGACTCGTGTGCCTTGAGAGGCGCAAAAAGCTCTGAACTTGTCTGAATCAAAGTTTGACCCATTGTCGGTGATGATGCTATGCGGGACTCCATATCTGAATGTTAACTCTCTGACGAAACTGATAGCAGTGCAAGCATCAAGATTCCTGATAGGCTTAGCTTCAATCCATTTGGTAAACTTGTCGACTGCCACAAGCACATGTGTGAAACCGCTCTTGCCTGTTCTCAATGGGCCAACCATGTCCAGTCCCCAAACAGCGAAGGGCCAGACGAGTGGAATGGTCTTCAGGGCTGATGCAGGCTTGTGCGACATGTTGGAGTAGAACTGGCACCCTTCACACTTGTCGACTATCTCTTTTGCCATTTCATTCGCTCTTGGCCAGTAAAATCCCGCTCGGTATGCTTTAGCCACAATGGTCCAAGAGGACGCATGATTACCACAGGTCCTCGAGTGGATATCATCAAGGATCATCTGACCTTCTCCTGGTGTTATACACTTCTGACCGACTCCAGTAGCGCTTTCTCTATACAACTATCCCTTTATGACTGTAAAGGCCTTGGATCGACGGACGATCTGTCGAGCCTCTTCTTCGTCCTCCGGGAGTTCCTTTCTCAGGATATACGCGATGTACGGTATCGTCCAGTCAGGGGTGATTGCCAAAACTTCCATGATTAGGTCGACCACTGCTAGAATTTCAACTTCAGTCGGATCTGTGGCACTCTTTGGCTGCGGGGCTTCATCTGTAAAAGGATCTTCTTGGACTGATGGCGAGTGGATGTGTTCCAAAAACACATTGCTGGGGATGGCTTCTCTCTTGGAGCCTATCTTTGCCAAATCAGCAGCCGCTTGATTTTTCAGTCGGGGGGTGTGATGAAGCTCTAACCCCTCGAATTTCTTCTCTAATTTTCTCACTGCATTGCAATAACCAGTCATAGCTGGACTTCTGACGTCCCATTCTTTCATCACCTGATTAACCACCAAATCTGAGTTGCCATAGACCATGAGGCAACGGACGCCGAGTGAAATGGCCATGCGCAACCCATACAAAAGTGCTTCATATTCTGCTTCGTTATTGGAGGAATCGAAGTGAATCTGGAGAACATATCTGAGCTTATCTCCTCGGGGGGAAACCAATACTACCCCAGCACCGGAACCATTCAGCATCTTAGATCCATCGAAGAACATGGTCCAGTGCTCCGAGTGAACTTGAGTCGGAAGTTGCTGTTCGATCCACTCGGCGACGAAATCTGCAATTGCTTGGGACTTGATAGCTTTCTTTGCCTCAAACTTGATATCTAGGGGAAGAAGTTCAATCGCCCATTTGGCCACTCGACCAGTTGCATCTCTGTTGTGCAAAATCTCTGATAGTGGAGCGTCGCTGACGACTGTAATGGAATGATCAGAGAAGTAATGTGCAACCTTCTTCGTGGTCATATAAATCCCATATACAAGCTTCTGGTAATGAGGATATCTTTGCTTTGAAGGAGTCAAAACTTCAGAAACATAATATACTGGGCGCTGAACTTTGAAGGTCTTTCCTTCTTCTTCCCGCTCGACCGTAAGTACTATACTGACAACTTGTCCTGTGGCTGCAATGTAAATCAGCAAAGGCTCCTTGCTGATTGGGGTAGCAAGCACCGGCTGGGTGGAGAGCAGAGCTTTGAGCTCTGTAAACGCTGCATCAGCTTCTGGAGTCCACTCGAACTTGTCGGACTTCTTCATCAGTCGGTAAAGAGGCAATGCCTCACCGAGGCGAGAGATGAATCGACTTAAAGCGGCCAAGCATCCTGTAAGCTTCTGGACGTCATGCACACGCACAGGGCGTTTCATCCGGAGTATAGTACCAATTTTTTCAGGATTGGCATCGATTCCCCATTCAGAAATGAGAAAACCGAGTAACTTCCCACCTGGAACTCCGAACGTGCACTTTGACGGATTGAGCTTGATATCATACCTCCTGAGGTTGGCAAAGGTTTCAGCAAGGTCAGTCAGCAGGTCAGAACCCTTCCGTGACTTGACCACAATATCATCCATGTATGCCTCCACATTCCGACTGATTTGAGTGAGCAAACACTTCTGAATCATCCTCATGAACGTGGCTCCGGCATTCTTGAGGCCGAACGGCATGGTGACATAACAGAAGCACCCGAATGGAGTGATGAAAGCTGTTTTGATCTCGTCGGACCCGTACAGACGGATCTGATGGTACCCGGAATAGGCGTCTAGGAAAGACAAATGCTCACATCCCGCAATCGAGTCGACTATCTGGTCGATGCGGGGGAGAGGAAAATGATCTTTCGGGTAGGCCCGATTGACATGCTTGAAATCAATGCACATGCGAAGTGACTTGTCCTTCTTGGGGACCATGACAACATTGGTGAGCCACTCGGAGTGGTAAATTTCTCGGATGAACTCCGCTGCTAAGAGCCGAGCCACCTCCTCGCCAATGGCCTTCCTCTTCTGGATGGCGGACCATCGAAGATGTTCTTTCATAGGTTTAAATTTTGGGTCGACTCGTAGACGGTGCTCAGCCAGCCCCCTGGGAACTCCAGGCATGTCAGCAGGCTTCCATGAGAAGATGTCCCAGTTCTCACGGAGGAACTGGATGAGCGCTTCTTCCTATTTGGAGTCGACCGTCATTGAGATGTGAGTCGGAGCAGCGTTTGGATCGGTCGGGTGAATGTGAACTGCCTTCATTTCACCGGACGACTGAAAAGCTGATTCTGAAGCAGGCTTCTTAGCTCGTAGCAACTCACTCGGATCTGCAGTCTTCTGATACTCTTGCAGCTCGACCACCGCCATCTGAGCGTCAGCAATCTTTGAGCCTTTCTGAAAACACTCTTCTGCTTTCTTCCGATTGCCTGTAACAGTGATCACACCTTTGGGACCAGGCATCTTCAATTTGAGATACACATAACATGGTTGAGCCATGAAGTGTGCATAAGCTGGCCTGCCCAAAATAGCGTGATAAGCACTTTGGAAATCCACAACTTCGAATGTCAACTTTTCCTTGCGGTAATTCTTGGAATCACCGAAAACCACATCAAGAGTAATTTGGCCGAGTGACTCGGCTTTCTTCCCAGGAATGACTCCATGGAAACTCATGTTACTGGTGCTGAGCTTGGACATCGTAATGCCCATCCCTTTCAATGTTTCTGCATACAGTATGTTCAAACCGCTGCCTCCATCCATTAGGACTTTGGTCAGTCGAGTGCCTTCGATAACTGGGTCGACCACCAGAGCTTGCCTCCCAGGGGTGGCAATGTGTGTAGGGTGATCAGACTGGTCGAATGTGATGGCAGTCTGGGACCACTTCAGATAATTGGGTGTTGCCGGAGCAACCATATTTACCTCACGGTTAATAACCTTCAGTCGACTTTTGCTCTCAACATCAGCAAAAATCATCAGGGTGGAATTGACCTGGGGGCACCCATCGTCACTATCTTCCTTGTCCTCAACTTTGTCTGACTCCTTTTCCTTATCTTTGGACTGCTTGCCCTGAAACTGCTGGATCAGAAGCCGACACTGTCGAGTGGTATCCTTTGGGTAAATGAGTTTACCCTCTTCATCTTTCTTGGTGTGGATGTGACACGGTAGATCCAAAACATCATTTCCATCTTGGTCTTTAACTTTCTTGGGGTTCCAAGGTCCTTTGGGTTTTCCCTTAAATTTTCCCTGGGTTACGGCCAGGGCCTCCCCAGGAGTGGCTGGCTCGGCTTTCCGCTTCTGTTTCTAACTGGAATTTCCTCCGGTTTCCTGGGCGACTGCTTTATGCTTTCCACTCCGGAGTCGATCCTCATCTTCACCATTAGCGTATTTGGTGGCAATCTCCATCATCCGATTCAGAGACATCTCTCCGGTTCAACCGAACTTCAGATTCAATTCTCTGTACTTAACGCCTTCTTTAAAGGCACAAACTGCTTGATGATCTGGTACATTTTCAACTGTGTGATGCAATGTGATCCACCTCTGGATGTAATCCCTCAGAGTTTCATTCGATTTCTGCATGGAAGACCGCAATTCTGTAAGGCCTGTAGGTTGCTTGCATGTTCCTTCAAATGTGGTGACAAACACTCGGGAGAGATCCTCCCAAGTGTAAATGCTGCTGGGTGCTAACTGATTCAGCCACGCTCTGGCCGAGCCTTCTAACATGAGAGGCAGGTGCTTCATGGCTACCTCATCGTTCCCACCGCCAATCTGGACAGCCACTCGGTAATCTTCGAGCCAAGTACCGGGCTTGGACTCACCGGTGAACTTACTAACTCCAGTCACCAACCTGAAGTTGGGAGGAATTACAGGGGCTCTGATGGCTCGACTGAAACACTCCGGCCCCGAAACATGTACTCTGCTACTGGTAGGCGCATCTCTGTCGTGGCCTTCTCGGTGAGCTCTATTCCTGTCGACCAAACCTTGAACGAGAATGGATCTCGCATCAAAGCCTGGTTCCCTGGGGTCGACTGGAATTCTCCGCCCAACACTATGAGGGCGTCTGTCCACCTGCTGTCCAGGCACATATGATCCACTCCTCGGGGGAGGGGTTGGCACTCGACGTCGATCATCACGATCGAATCGGTGATCATACTGCTCATTCCTTCTGTACTGATCACGCCGGTCTCCACGTCCCTCACGCCTCGGAGGCGATCTTGGGCTGTGAGCCGACTGGACTGTATCCGCTACAACGGATCGACTGTGGATCCTGTTCCACGACTGAGAAACAGCGGAATTTTGGTCTCCCGCTGCCCGGAGCAACGCTCTGATTTGCAACAAGCCTCTGCCAGCCTCCGACTGGGAGGGCTGAATCGACTCTGCTATACGGGCCGCAGCTGCCAAATTCTGAATCGGAGTACGATATACCTGCGGGGGCGGAAAGGGTTGACGTCGACTGGATTCTGGAGCCCGTTGACGCGCTCGCTCGTCGAGTATTCGCTGGAGATTCTCCAGTCGAGTGTGCTCGGCCAAGTTAGCCAAGCGCGCGTCCTCCAAGGCTCGGGCCTCGGGGGTTTCTCCAACAATAGGGGTGTGGAGTGCATCCATGTTCCGGCGGCGAAGTTCCTCCCGCTGCAACGACGTGAGAGGCTCGGGGAGATACTCCTCGTGAGGACGCGACGGGTCGCCCCCATCCGCGCCTCCGTCAGCGCGGGGGAAACCGGGAGGACTGTGTGGCCCATCGATCACCAGAACCTCTGCAGCTGGGTCACTGCTGTCGCATTCGGATGCGGTCTCTGTGGAGCCAGTCGACAGGTCGAACAGGCCGTAGAGGGATTCGTCGGGCTCGATTGTCGCGACTTGTGGGGTGGCCGACTGGCGGGCCACCGCATGCCTCACCCACCTCTGAAGCCTTGACCGACCAGAGCGCTTGCGCCGGCGAGAAACAGGGCGGGGAGATGCCACGGGAGCCGACCGATACTGGGTCGACGGCTGCCGCAGGAGGATACCATGGACGCATGCGCGAAAGTGCGTCGCCCCGCGGACGGGGAGCGCGTCGACGTCGAGTGGAGCCTCCTGAAGCCAAGCGGAGTCGTCGGCGATGAACGTGAGCGCGCCGAGACAGATCTCGCGGCCCTCAACCAAAGCTCCGCTCGAAACCATGATCAAGGAGATCGGAAAAAATCGCAACTTCTCAAACTAGGCGCTAAGACTCCTAGCCCCAAGGTGGGCGCCAATTGTCGTGGTTCTAACTCTGACAGTGATGTAGGGGGTAAGTATGGAGAGGCGAGGTCTTAGCTATGGAGAGGTTGTAAAGACGCAAGGTTTACGAGTTTAGGCCCTTCTCGGAAGAAGTAAAAGCCCTACGTCTCGGAGCCCGGAGGCGGTCGACTAGATTATGTGACTATGAGTTACAGAGGTGCGAACCCTTTTCTCGGAGGAGGGGGTGGCTTATATAGAGTGCGCCAGGACCCCGGCCAGCCCACGTTACGAAGGGTTCAATGTACATTAAGGTAGGGCGTTACTGATAACGCTAGTAATAAAGTGCTATGATGACCATAAAAGCTACTTAATGACCGACCGTTAGCGTGCGGAGTGACTTTAGGTCTCCTGGCCGTCGAGTGGTTGGATCTTGGTCGAGTAATTGCTTCTTGGTCGAATGTCTTCGAGTCTGTTGAGTGGAACACCTCCAAGTCGATTGAAAGGTGACTTATTCTAGAGGTGTCCTTGGGTAGGGCAGTTAGGACAGGTCCGTGACCCTACCCTAGATACATAGCTTCATCAGAAACCGAGGACGGTTTCTTTTCAAGGAAGGAAGTATGATGCAAGCATGCCTATTATTCACAGTAATTGTTTGGATGTTGTTCCACCGAAATATATTGTTCCGGCATTGCGTCGAGGGAGAGAGTCACAAAATATATGTGAGATAATTCAGTCGAATAGAAAACATTCTGGAGACGACAACAACAGCAAGTCTGATAGTTTTGGAAGACAGCTTACTAGTTCTATGCTTCATTTTGGGGATTTCCTGTGTGAGATTGTACCACAAGATGAGATTGAGCCATGCTTCCGGACTCCATGTAACAATTGGATGATTGTTGAGTGTACGTGAACCTCAAAGCAAGTACTAGTTTGTTTTGGCTTCTTGTGATCAGCGTTGCCGGATTTTTAAATTAGTTAATTATAATAATTAGTTAAGATAAGAGAGAGTCCATGTATTTCTTTTCTTGTTTTGAGTCGGTTTGGGTCAGGTTGTTACATTGCCTATATAAGAGGCCGGCTTCGGCCGTGTACGGGGAGTTATGATTTTTTTGGTTAGAGGAACACGACATGAACAAGTCGGGGTATCTCCCCGTATGAGCAGTGTTGGTTAAAAAGTTGATTACTTTGTGTGTGTTTGCGTGAAGATTGGAGGCTGCGACTTCTAATCTGTACGTGAGTACTTGTGCTCGTCCATGTGATTCCGGCTGTTCGCAGGGTTTGCATGTTGTTTGTTTGGGTTTGCATCTAGTAAACCTAATTCTGGATCAAGGTTCCACTGCTGCACAAATTGATTTGGGTGTTGTTTCTGTTCGGACGTACGGGAGGCTAAAAAGAGCAAATAATAGCTACTGCAGTTTCGAGAAGAAATACTTATTGCTATTTTCTGTACCGTGAAAGATTGGAAAAAATTATTCGCGCCGTTGAAGTTTCTGTCGGCGTTCGCATCATTAATGGACCAAGACGTTGGGTCAAGTGTGAATACGCGCTTTTCTGAACACCCCCGCATTATGTGCGTGGGGGCTGAAGCCGACGACTGCAAACTTTCAGGTTATATACATACATAAACGGTCGCACGGGAGGCATCATAATACTTTCAGGCAAAAGTATAAACATAGCCTTTATAATCCAAATAGCATTGTTTTTACAATTGGGATACATGTCACTCGAACATGATACTCTTCGAGCACTGAGCCTCTATTAAACGAGCGCCTTCTAGGACTTCTTCAAAATAGTGCTCAGCCGAGACCTAGCCTACGGCCGGATCCCGGGTTGCAATAGTGGTGGCCTCCGTCTCTGCCCAGTATGTCTTAACACGGGCAAGAGCCATTCGCGCACCCTCTGTGCACGCCGACCTCTTTACAATGTCGATATGCGGCACATCACTAAGGAATCGTTGCACTAAACCAAAATAACTATTCGGCCTTGGTCCCTCCAGCCAAAGATGATCCACGACAGACCTCATGGCAAGTCCGGACAACCTATGGAGCTCGGCCCACTCGGCCATTTGTTCATTGAATAGCAGCGGACACGTTGGAGCACTGAACTGCGACCAGAACAATCTTTCCACTTCATGATCTTTTTGATCTTTGAAAAACTCAGTCGCACCAGCAACACTCATTGCTAAGTCCAAGTACGCGTCTACAGCACTCCATAATTGATCCAGAGGGGCATACTTCGGATCTCTGAACTTCGTCCGCAACAAAAAGGGCTTCCCAGCCGTGATATGTCCGGCTTGACGGAGCTCCTCCTTCGCCGCTCTGATTTGAGAGAGGGTTTTCTTGGCTGCTTCCATGGCTTTCTTCAGGTCAGTCGCTTTCGCTTGGCTTTCCTTTTCAAGAAGCTCATATCGGTGGGCGACATCTTTCAGCTCAACAGCCATCTTGGCTATTTCATCTTCGCTCTGGCGATGAGCATCCTGTTCGGCTCTTCAGTCTTCGGCCGCCTTTAGGGCGGCCACACCACTTCTCCTGGCTTGTTCCTTGGCTCAGGAAAGTTCCGCCCGAAGGGTCTCCACGGCGGCAGCTCCATCTGCAGTCATAACATATTATAGATACTAGCATCATGCTCCTCTTAATATTTGTTGACCAGCTGAAAATACATACTCTGTGCCTCGTCAAGCCGCTTGTTCACAAGCGCAATGTCGGCATCTGCCGTGTCAAGTTGTCGCCTTAGTCCGACAAACTCAACAGTCCGGCCAGTCACCGGACCCTCAGCCGCCTACACATGAAAGCAGCGTGATCATTACCTGGGACTATGATCCTCTATTTGCCGCCTCTGGACAGCAACTAGAGTCTCAGGGTCTACTATCTGTATAGAGCACACCTAGCGTGTGCGGTACCGTCAACAAATTTATATATTACTTTGCGTACCTCAAAACATCTTAGCGGGCTCGTAAAAGCCTCATGCAACCCACTTTTGGCGGATGAAATCCTCTCAACCACCATACCCATTATAGTATGATGCGCCTCTGAGATAGCCGCTTGCTCCAAAAGACCCATCAGTGCATCCGTTTGTGCACCGGACAATCCCAGACTCTTTCTGTTGCTCTCCTTAGGAGCTGAATACTCCGGACTTCGGGTGGCCGAAGGGTTACCTTCTGGCCTTGGCTGGATCAGGAGAAATCCTCTGTGATGACACCTCAGGGTCATCCACCCCAGGAGGCGGGGAGACAGAGGGGAGATGTTTCGCTCTCCATCATCTCCGAAAGAAGATCCCCCAAAGACGAACTCTGTCGAGAAGGGCTACAAGACGGACTGCAAAATATATGTCTCAGTTATTGTCCTTGGAGATAAAACAGGATATATCTACCAAAGTACTCTTGTTCACTTATAGCTCAGTGGAGGGTTGGCCCCCTTGCGGGCACTGTGCGGTAAGGACGCCCTCCGGGGCAGGGCCCCCTGGTGAAGGTTTCTTCCCTCGTTTGGAAACCTTCATTTCCAAGTCTTCAAAGGCGGTCATTTTCCTTCCTTGGGGAGAGGGGATTCTAGATTCTTCTACCCGATTATCCTCCTTCGCGGAGACACTAATTCCCCTGGTTTGGATGAGTAATGCGTGAAGCCCGCTTTCGGCTTCTTTGTTCCTCCCTTTATCTTCCCCTGATGGCACTTGATAAGGTGCGTGCTCAAGCATCCTGGCTAGTACAGGATCCGGTGAGCCTTCGGGAAGGGGGGCCGAACACCTGCTCATCTCCGCCTTTCTTATCCAGTCCTGGCCAGGAGCGATTTTTTCAGAATGATGTTGTGACAAATAAAAAGACAGCATGTTCGGCCGCAGAATTACTTACGTGGGTATCTAGACGGTTGCAGTTGAGACCCGCATCCTCGGTGGTGTCCGGACACTTTATTTGTGATCCGAAGAACAATCCATACATCTCTTCGAGCGTCACGCCAAAGAATTGCTGAATAGTTCGCGGTCCTTCCGGGTTGAACTCCCACATACAGAGAGATCGACGTTGGCATGGCAGGACCCGACGAACTAGCGTAACTTGAATTACCTTGACAAGACTGACATCTCTCTTGAGGAGATCTCAGATGCGACTTTGCAATGTCAGCACATCATTAACTGGTCCCCAGTCCATCCCCTTGTTGACTCATGACGCCAGTTGCGGCGGGGGGCCCGAGCGGAAGGCGGGAGCAGCTGCCCACTTCGTACTTCGGGGAGCTATGATGTAAAACCACTCCCACTGCCATAAGTTGGACACCTCCAGGAAGGAACCCTTTGGCCATAGAGCATCGGCGCCTTTGCCTATTATGGCACCTCCGCATTCTGCGTGTCGCCCATCAATCGTCTTCGGCTTCACATTGAAGGTCTTGAGCCATAAGTTGAAGTGTGGGGTGATGCGGAGGAAGGCCTCACACACGACGATAAACGACGAGATGTGAAGGATGGAATCTGGAGCTAGATCATGGAAATCGAGCCCGTAATAGAACATAAGCCCTCTATCAAAGGGATCAAGACTAAAGCCTAGCCCTCGGAGGAAGTGGGAAACAAATACAACACTCTCGTTGGGTTCGGGAGTGGGGATGACCTGCCCTTGAGCAGGCAACCTGGGCGAGATTTCGGCGGTCAGATATCTGGCTTCCCTTAGCTTCTTGATGTCCTCCTCTGTGACAAAGGAGGCCATCCACGGACCTTGAAGGTTGGATCCGGACATGATTGAAGGTCTGAAGCACTTAGCCTGAGCCTTGGGTGTTGGAACTCGAGGTGGGGAGGGGAAGGATCGAGCGTGAGAAGAAAAGGACATGCCTTGGCCCCTTTATAAAAAGGGTGGATACCAAGCATCCTCCGCGTGGCCGTTTGGAACTTGCCTAAAATCAAGGAGTCATACTAACAAGCACTGTCGGTGTCAAAACCGGCGGATCTCGGGTAGGGGGTCCCGAACTGTGCGTCTAAGGTCGATGGTAACAGGAGACAGGGGACACGATGTTTACCCAGGTTCGGGCCCTCTCAATGGAGGTAATACCCTACTTCCTGCTTGATTGATCTTGATGATATGAGTATTACAAGAGTTGATCTACCACGAGATCGTAGAGGCTAAACCCTAGAAGCTAGCCTATGATTATGATTGTGTATATCTCTATCGACTAGCCTGGCCTCAGTTTATATAATGCACCAGAGGCCTAGGATAACAAGAGTCCTAGCCGAATACGCCGGTGGGGAGGAGTCCTTGTCTTGATCACCAAGTCTTGTGGAATCTTCCTTGTATGCGGCAGCTGTCCGAACTGGCCCATGAGTATACAGCCATGGGGGTCCTCGGCCCAATCTAACTAACCGAGAGACGACGTGGTGTGTACCCCCTAGTCCGGGACACCGTCAGTAGCCCCCTGAATCGGTCTTCAAGTTGGGGACGCTCCTCGATTTTTCCGAACTGTTCTTCATCTTCGGTTATCGGTCTTGAAAACTGGTTCAACAAATCTTCTCATCTTCGATCTTGAGGACACCCGAAGTGCATCCGACAAGTTTACACGTCGGGTATCTGAGGAGCCCCTTTAAGTTTCCGACCTTTGTCAATGCCTTGTTATTTTTATGCCACACCTCGGGTTTGAAGTTTTTCCCGGGCAGCAGCGTCCTCTTGTGTCCGAGCTCCAACGCCGGACTGCACTTGAGGTATCTTTTGCAGCCGAGCACCAACGTCGGACCGCTTTCTGAGCTCCAACGCCGGAATGTATTCGAGCTCCAATGTCGGACTATGTCCAAGCTCCAACGCCGGACTGTATCCGGGCTCCAACGCCGGACTAAATCCGAGGTGTCATAAATCACCTTGGTTCAAAAAAGTTGAAGGAGTTTAGCCAAGCTTAATGCCGGAAATGCCCTCTATGGAGCCAGCCACTAGCGCCCGAGCTCTATGCCGGATTGCTTCCAAGGTGGTGCACCACCCCGACTGTGGGCCGGTTTTTTGTCAGTATTTTTGATTGGTGCAATTTTTTCTCTGCCGAGATATATAGCAAGTAGCCCTCATGGTGTGTATCAGTCTAAAACCCGAGATGCACTTGAAGGATGACATAAGACTGCTGATCCCAGTAGCCGCTGAGACTCATGTTGATTTGCAAAATCGGCCTGAGGATCAACTCCTAGCTCGGCAGAATACTTCGGGACACAAAAAGCGGCGTGCTCAGTCCTCGAGACTCAGGTTGGGTGCGGCCGACCAACCTGAGGATCAAAATCTCCTCGGAAACTGTATTGCACTTAAAATTTTCTACATTGGACAGGCAATGCAGTAGCCCCCGAGACACTAGTCGGGTGGCAACACGAGATCAGGGGATCGATGTGCCCCTTTAATATTTGTAAATAATAAGCGGGAAGCCCAGTAGCCCCCGAGCCTTAATGCGGGCACGGGTGGCCGAATTAAGGATCGATATCCATAGTAAAATCACAAATTATGTGTAATGACTCTATGTATCCAAGGACGTTACATCATTAATGCTCGGATCCGCATTGTACAAAACTTTGTGGACTGACCATCGGCTTCCACCTCCTCGGCCAGTAGCCGAGGAGTGTTTGTCCTACTTTATAAAGCCTTTATGAGGGCAAAGATTTACAACAAACAAGGCAATCTGGACATACAGTTTTATAAACAAAGGTACGCGGAGAGATGTTATATTACTGTTTAACATAAGAAATGTCTTCCAAAGAAAATAGTCCCGCTATTGGTTCCTTTCTTTGGGTTGTCATGCTAAGCATGATCATGAAACCTCAACTCTAATGTAAGAGAAAAATATTGAGGATTTAGTTTGGGAGGCCAGTTACTAGCCCCCGGTAATGTTCGGCGACAGTCGAGGTCAAGCCGTAAACACTTCGGCCAATGTTATGAATGGCCCGTCATTTAACACAGTCATCGGATCGCTGACCAGATTACGCTTATTGTGACAGTCAGTTTTCGGCTCTCTCCATTGAGGTGCCTTATTGTGACAGTCAGTTTTCGGCTCTCTCCACTGAGGTGCTTAACCATGTGAGCTGGAAGCATAATCGCAGTGGTTCTCCCTTTGCACACCTAGCCGAACAAAGCGGAACGTAGGAGGCAAGCGCAGGAGCCGAGCAACCCAACTATTGACCGAAGACACAATTCGAAACCGATGCATGTATAGCAATATCCAAGAATGTTTTTGCCGAATCTCTAAAGGTGTCCAGCGTTGCACTGCGAGACTTGTGTTGAAAACACACAAATAGTTTGAAAGTGCCATAAGCTTGGAAAACCAAAAAAACGTCAGTAAAAACTTGACGTCTGAACAAGATCAAGTGTCCGGTGCCAATCCGAAAATTGGAAGAAAAAAATCGTGCTTTAACATGACACATCCGATCTCAAGACTTCACGCAGGTCACCCTACGGCTTCAAGCTCCTTATCCCAAAGGCGGAGTACTTCTCTGAGGTCAGTTTAGCAAACTAAACTCAAGTGGCTTTCAAAGAGAAGACATGCTATCCGGCTGTTGACCATAAACTCGAGTCGAAAAAGGAGCGGTAGAAAAAGACTTTGCAACGACCAAGAAGAAAACACATTTACTATAAAACAGCTCATATAAATTTTAAGAGCCCCCAAATGACTTGGGTAAAAGAATTTTATGTATAACGAGTGTATGTACTGAAGTACTTATATCATATCGGTGTTCACCCGAACTTTAAACGCGTCTTAACCGACCGTCGGCTTCTCCCTCTTCGGCCAAGGGCCGAAAAGTGTCATGTACTCCACATGTCGAGAGTATCGACGGTGTTTTCGATGACCAGGCAATCAAGCCATAAGGCTGTAACAGACAAAGCGCGCTCAGGGAACTTATGCTATATTACTGACGAAGTGTAAGAAGCATCTTCCAAGAAAATAGTACCCCCACCGATACCTTTCTTTGGTGCTCATTATTACTATGAGACTTGTGCAATAGATTTTTTGTACTCATGAGTTCTGTTGTGTGCCGACCATGATTGAAAACAATAAGAGCGCTAGCTTTCGGCTTCACCCAGTCTGAGGTCAGAGCTCGGATGACCCGGTCGTGACAATTGCAGAGGAGCTCCCTTTACTCCCTAGCCGAACAATCGGGAACGTAGGGGTAAGCACAGCAGCCAGGCAACCCAGCTTGCAAATCGCTTAAGTCAATATGGTGCATATTGTGGCATAATACACGAACAAGGAACGAAGCCGTACAAGTATAATCATATGCAAGAGGAAAAGGCTTCATGAAGGAAGCCCCCGAGTGAACTGGGTATTTGAATTTGTGTGTCACAAACAAGGTTATGACAAGGAATTTTTTTCATAAACAACTTTTTGCCAAAAAGGTATAATGCTAGGTCGAACGAAACACAAGTTAAAAATTTAAAACTTTGAGCATGAAGGCAACTTAGCTGGTTAATGTGTCCGGCATTGATAACGCGGTCCGAGCTTGATGCGGGACAAGGTTCCATCCCCCAAGCCGGTCCCGAGGTGGCGGAGCAAAGAGCTCGGCACTCCGAAGTTGTGACATAGCACGGACAATGCAGGCCGGCAGAGTGATGCCGAAGTCCCCGGCGTGGGGTAATGAAGTGTTGACGAAACCCCCCATCCAGCCGAGGTGACGTGGTATGTCAGTACACCGAGTTGACGATACTGCCCGACCCAGATCATTTTCCTGTGCACAAAAAATAGTGCAAACCGGACATAATAGTAATAATGATAATTAAAAAAATCGTTGCATAATAAATAATTTATGCAAAGTGAGTAATAAAAGAAAATATGGCCTGCGCGCCGAAGTGAATGTCGATGCAGGGCATCAGCGTGATAAGGTAAAGGCGTGGCAAAGTCTGAATTCACAGGTCGGTCCGAGTTCCGGATGCGGCGTGCGCCGGACTATGTACGGAACCTGGTTTATTTATTGTAGCAATCCGAAGAAAGATGACTCCCAAAATTGGGACTCGATCCGCACACCCATTGCCTAAATGGTGATAAAGCGCTGTCAAAGGTTGGCTTGCCGAGGCAAAGCCCTTGGTCAAGCTAATCGTGACGAAGCTGGTCGGCTGGTGACGCCAAAGTCACCGGAGTAGGTTGATGAAGGCATGATGAAGCCCTCGGTCTAGCCGAGGTGTTGGAGCAGCTCGGCGAAGAGATGTCGGAGTCTACATGTCAGCCGATGTGTCGAAACAGGTCGACGTGTTTGATGATGATTTGAAGAAGAGGCAACATGGTGATGCTGACGCAGGTCAAGACTTGTGACGCGATCGACGCTAGCTTGATGAAGCTACCGCGTGGCGATACCGGTGTGCCCGCTCCGTGTAATCCGTGCGGCAGCGATGTTGATGATGATTTATCCATCGCGATGTCGAACTCTTGTTCGGCTTGCCAAGATGATGATCCAAATAAGTTGAGCTCGGCTCAATAAAGTGACAACATGTCTAGCGCAGGTCGGCAGCCGTAG
The DNA here is from genome assembly GCF_003073215.2 of Triticum urartu. Classification (NCBI taxonomy): domain Eukaryota; kingdom Viridiplantae; phylum Streptophyta; class Magnoliopsida; order Poales; family Poaceae; genus Triticum; species Triticum urartu. The sequence continues at coordinate 437,858,229 of NC_053027.1, read as the reverse complement.
AGCAACGTTGTCGGACTGGTTTGACACCAGCGCGATGGTGAAGATCATATTGGAAAAGACTTCAAAATTAGCGGGATATGTTTGGGAACAAAACACAATACCCCATACAAAACTTCCTTCAAAAAGGATGTCTGAAATCCCGTTCATAAAAAAGACGAATTCGGGTCGGATTCGTTCTCGCACAGAAAACAGATCCAAAAAGTGATGCACTAATTGGAAGATTCCCCGAGTTTGGACAGTCGGATTGAGATGAAATTTTGAGGCATGGTAGATGTAGGAATTCCGAAGCCGATCAACGGTTGGATCTTCCAAAGGACGTCCGAGTTAGAAGCTGGACACCACGCCCTAAACTCGTCTAGATTCCCATCCAGAGTGGACAGGGCTCGGTATATCATGGATTGCCAAAGATTCCTCCATCGAAACTCGACAAAATTTTCCAGGGTTGTAGTAGAATCGATTCCGCACAATTCCACCGAAGCGATCGTTAAAGCGACACTCGAGGAGGCGGTGGCGGCGGATACGCGTTCGTTGTCCAGAAAAACAGCACAGTCGCCCGAGGATAATGTTGACGTTGAGCCCCCGAGCTCCATGGATGATTCCTCCATCATCTTGATAGAGATTGGAGTTGGCTTTGATGAAGACCCTCGTCCGAACATGACGATCGGAGGCAGGGCACAGTCCTCGGTCAAGCCAAGGTGACTAGTGGAGCCGGTGACGAAGATGTCAACGTCGTAGTTAATCTGCAGACGAGCCATCGATCCTTGTGCCGATCACTCAACGGAACTCTCAATGAAAGCACCAATGTGCGTCTAAGGTCGATGGTAACAGGAGACAGGGGACACGATGTTTACCCAGGTTCGAGCCCTCTCGATGGAGGTAATACCCTACTTCCTGTTTGATTGATCTTGATGATATGAGTATTACAAGAGTTGATCTACCACGAGATCATAGAGGCTAAACCCTAGAAGCTAGCCTATGATTATGATTGTGTATATCTCTATCAACTAGCCTGGACTCAGTTTATATAATGCACCAGAGGCCTAGGATAACAAGAGTCCTAGCCGAATATGCCAGTGGGGAGGAGTCCTTGTCTTGATCACCAAGTCTTGGGGAATCTTCCTTGTATGCGGCAGCTATCCGAACTGGCCCATGAGTATAGGACCATGGGGGTCCTCGGCCCAATCTAACTGACCGGGAGACGACATGGTGAGTACCCCCTAGTCCAGGACACCGTCAAGCACGATTGGGTTACCCACACCCGTATTGATGAGAATCCCGTGATAAGGGAAACACGATCTCTGCTTCGACAAGACGTGCCAATAAAACCGCCTCGCAACGCGTGTAGTGGCAGGCTGGGAAAAAGGTTCGTAATGACCAGACCACGGCAGGATGTCACGTTGTGAAAAGTTGTCAGCAGAATAGATTTGTGGAATATTATACTCTCTATGATGGTATGTGAAATTTGTTTTACAGAGCCGGACACAATCCTTGTGTTCAAAATCTTCTATGGAGTATTCGGAGAAGGAACCCGCCTTGCAATGCCGAAGACAATCTGCGCGTCGGACTCATCGTCATTGAAGCCTGGTTCAGGGGCTACTGAGGGAGTCCTGGATTAGGGGGTCCTCGGACAGCCGGACTATATACTTTGGCCGGACTGTTGGACTATGAAGATACAAGATTGAAGGCTTCGTCCCGTGTCTGGGTAGGACTCTCCTTTGCGTGAAAGGCAAGCTTCGTGATTTGGATATGTAAATCTCATTCTCTGTAACCAACTCGGTGTAACCCTAGCCCCCTCCGGTGTCTATATAAACCAGAGGGTTTAGTCCGTAGGACAACAACAATCAGAATCATAGGCTAGCTTCTAGGGTTTAGCCTCTACGATCTCGTGGTAGATCAACTCTTGTAATACTCATATCATCAAGATCAATCAAGCATGAAGTAGGGTATTACCTCCATCGCGAGGTCCCGAACCTGGGTAAACATTGTGTCCCCCGCCTCCTATTACCATCAGCCTTAGACGCACAGTTCGGGACCCCCTACCCGAGATCCGCCGGTTTTGACACCGACAATCATACATATGGAGTGTCGGCTTCTAAAGATTGGGTTATCACCCTTACTGTTCGGGTCACATAAGCCGGCAGTTCAGATTCAAGATCACAGGTATGATATTGCCATTGTGTTTCAAAGTTAAAATTCATAACAAGCTTATCTGTGTCTCTTCAATCAGAGGTTTTCCAGCCTTAATTATCCTTACATCCAGCCTTAATTATACAGTTATGTTGGTTTCCATGGTTGTGTACTGGGCATTTTGACCCGTCTGGCGATAAACCGCCAGGACAATTTTCATATCTTACATGCAGGAACAGATTCAAACACTACTGATATTGTAAAGGATGTAAGGCATATCTTCACATGACGGATAAAAGTGTTGTATGCAGCACAATATGCACGATGGCATAAGCAGAACATGAAGTTTTAAGCTAGCCTATTACAAGGCACTTGGAGCCCAAAAGGATAATGTTGTTTTTAAACTCTCGTAGCAGATGATAAACTAAAGTCGGTTCATCAATCCTGGCCGGGTTGTTTGGATAGTTATGATTCATCCCTTGCTGGTTCATCCTCCTCCACCGTTTGGAAATTGGGCTTGGACCAATAAAAGCCATGAAGGGCGACGAACTCAGCCTCATTGTCAATCAGACCAGACGGGTCAATTTCCGGGGCGAAAGTGTGCTGGCGAACCGTCGGGATTAGATCCGTCACTTTATATGAAGGAGTCGCCATCTTTTTATTTTTCGCATCAAACCCCGACTGATACTTGGTAAGGTTGGTTTCTTCAACAATGATGGTAGCATGAGGATGAATCTCTTTTACACAAGCGGCAAAGTCTTCTTGGTCGAAGGGACTCCCATCTTCCTTAAAACTGGGACACCCATTGGCTACGTCCGCCGGGTCTAGCTCCGGTACCTAGGCTTTGGAGCAGCTTAAAGCAGTTACGGCTCCGGCTCTCGCACAGGAATGCTTGGCTTCTTGAAACCTGGCGGGTAAGATGGATAGCTTCTTCAAGACATCACTCAATAAGTTTGGTCCTTGGTTAGCTGGGGAGATAATGGCAAGAGCCCGTTGAGCTCCAGTATACAGTTGCTCCATAAGGGTGTAAACCGCCTTGAGCTTTATCAAGCTATTTTGACTCAGATTGCTATCCCGGGGACATGTGAGGTATTCCCAATAGGTTAAGCAGGCGGCTCACATTATGGTGACAAAAATAGACTTTAAGTAAATAATAAGGTGACTCACCAAAGATTGCAGAGACCATCTGAGACACACGGTTCTTTAAACCGGTGAGTTCAGCGGTAACTTCCTTAAGAGCCGCCTCGAACGTTTCAGCACGCTGTGTCAGGGCAGTCTTTTCACCGGCCCAAGATTTTCTCTGCATTGAAACTGGTCTTCAGTTTCTTTGTTTCAGACATGCTCAACTAGAGTTTGGATTCAATCTTCTTTGTTTCGGTCTCCTGAGTCGACATCCGGGTCTTGGCTTCACTCAATTGGGATTCCAGTTCTGCGGTTGTAGCCTGTATACAGAATAAGGTTGTTAGTTTCATGGCGGATTATAAAAGCAAGTCCCAAGTGTTTTTACAAGCAATAACGCTTGGCACTTGGGGGCTAATGTCTGTTAGCGCAATCTTATTATCAAAGGAATTGGATTTTTCCAGAAGTCCCAAGTGCTTTGCAAGCAAGACCACTTGGCACTTGGGGGCTAATGTATATTGTTGTTTTTCCTACTTAAGAACCGGCTCATTCATACTGATTAAGCTGGCCCTTGGGGACTACACATGCAGCAGTTATGTTGTCATCAGAATCCGGGTTTAAAGTATATAATCCGGACTTGGAGGGAGTCTAGGGCAGGAGCTTCTAAATATTTCAAAGTCTACAGATTATTCAAGTTTTTTCATAATCAGAAGACTTGGGGGCTGACAGAACGTATATATAAGCCGGATGACATACCTCATATTTCTGATACAACTGTTTGACCATTTCAATCTCTGAGTCACGGCTGGAGTTGACTTGGCTAAGGTAGCCAGATAGTACTTCGCGAATACTCAGATGGGTGTAGTGGGAGACATCAAACCTCACTTTCTGCCTCTCCATAACCTCTTGCTTGGCGGAGTGTCTTGCCAGCACAGTTGGATTACCCGGTTCAACGAATCTGCTACCAGTGATTAAAACATCATTGCCATAAGTCTCCGGCAGGTTAGCTAAGCTTGACGGTTCAGTAGTGGATGGATTGAGAACGGTTTCGTCAACAGACGGCTCGGGAAGATCTAAGTGAACGTTGGCAGCAGGGTCTTCCGGTGCTTCAGGTTGTTCTGGGGCAAGAGTCGGTTGCGCTGGTTCAGCGATTTTCGGGTCTTCAGCCGGTTTGGCCACCTTGGCCTTCTTGGGCTTTGCTTGACCACTAAGGAAAATTTAAAGAGTCAATATAATGATACAGGCATAAAGGTGCAGAAGAAGGATAATTATCTTTACCCGGGGGCGGTCTTAAAAGCCAGCAGCTGAGTTTGGGAGGAATCACCAGAGGAGGAACGAGCAATCTCCTGCAAAGAATGGAATTATGGTTGAGTGATTTATAAAAGTGAATGGTTCATCAAATTTAAGATGTAAAAGAACCTCATTCTGGCGTTTCCGAGGAGTTTTTGGTAAGCTGGAGGGTAACTCATCGTCTCCACTGGTCTGGGTCTGACGGCGGCTCTCATATTGCTGCTTTTTCAAAAGAAAATGCGGGTCTAAATAAGCCAAGGGGTGTGAAAACCTTACTTTTCGGGTTACCCGCCGAGGTTTCTGCCTTGGCAAAGGTTCTGAGTCGGAGGGAATAATAGTTACCTCTTCTTCTACTGCCTAGCTGGTGTAACACCCTCGATGCGACTATATCTCCCACGTGTCGAGGCACGACTTAGAGGCATAATCGCATTGAAGGCATATGTCGCAAGTGAGGTAATCTTCACACAACCCATGTAATATAATAAGGGAAAGAGATACATAGTTGTCTTACAATCGCCACTTCACACAATTACATGAATAAAACATTACATCATCCAAATACACTCATGGTCCGACTACGGAACCAAAATAAAGGAAGAACCCCAAATGCGACAAAGGTCCCCGATCGACCCCAACTGGGCTCCACTACTGATCAACTAAAACGAAACAACATAAAGGACAAGATCTTCATCGAGCTCCTCCTGAGCTTGGTTGCATCATCTGCACGGTTCAACGGCACCTGCAAGCTGGTTTTGGAAGTATCTGTGAGCCACGGGGACTCAGCAATCTCACACCCTCGCGATCAAGACTATTTAAGCTTATGGGTAAGGTAAAGGTATGAGGTGGAGCTGCAGCAAGCGACTAGCATATATGGTGGCTAACATACGCAAATGAGAGCAAGAAGAGAAGGCAAAGCACGGTCGCTAAAAGTATGATCAAGAAGTGATCCTAGACTACCTACGTCAAGCATAACTCCAACAACCGTGTTCACTTCCCGGACCCCACCGGAAAGAGACAATCACGGCTACACACGCGGTTGATTCATTTTAATTAAGGACAAGTTCAGGTTTTCTACAACCGGACATTAACAAATTCCCATCTGCCCATAACCGCGGGCACGGCTTTCGAAAGTTCAAATCCCTGCAGGGTGTCCCAACTTAGCCCATCACAAGCTCTCACGGTCAACGAAGGAATAGACCTCCACCCGAGACGTTCCGATCAGACTCGGTATCCCGGTACAACAAGACATTTCGACAGGGTAAAACTAAACCAGCAACACCGCCCGATGTGCCGACATCCTGATGGGAGCTGCACATATCTCGTTCTCAGGGCAACACCGGATGAGACATCCTACGAGTAAAACCAGCCCTCAAGTTTCCCCGAGGTGGCCCCGCAGTCTACTCAGTTCGGACCAACACTTAGACAAGCACTGGCCCGGGGGGGTTAGAATAAGATGACCCTCGGGATGCGCGACTCCCAAGGGAAAAAAAGGCTGGGTGGCAAATGGTAAAACCAAGGTTGGGCATTGCTGGCAAAGCTTTACTTAAGGCGAACTGTCAAGGGGTTCCCATTATAGCCCAACCGCGTAAGGGACGCAAAATCCGGGAACATAACACCGATATGACGGAAACTAGGGCGGCAAGAGTGGAACAAAACACCAGGCATAAGGCCGAGCCTTCCACCCTTTACCAAGTATATAGATGCATTAATTAAATAAGATATATAGTGATATCCCAACAAGTAAGTAAATGTTCCAACAAGGAACGGCCTCCAATCTTCACCTACAACTAGCAACGCTATAAGAGGGGCTGAGCAAAGCGGTAACATAGCCAATCAATGGTTTGCTAGGACATGGTGGGTTAGAGGTTTGGCATGGCAACTTGGGAGGCTGACAAGCAAATGGTAGGCATCGTAGCATTGGCATAGCAAGAGCGAGCAAACTAGCATAGCAAAGATAGTAGTGATTTCAAGGGTATGATCATCTTGCCTGAAATCCCGCAAGGAAGAAGAACGAGTCCATGAAGAAGACAAACGGACGTAGACGAACGGATCCTCACAACACGACGTTACCGGAACCAACCCGAAGAAGCAACACCGGAAAGAAGCAAACAATCATGGTAAACAACCACCACATAGACATGGCATGATGCACAAATAAGTATGATGCATGTCCGGTTTAATGATACATGGCATGGCAAAGTGCACAAGCAAAACTACAAATTAAGTGGAAGCTCAATATGCAACGAGTTGCATATTGACGGAGCACCACATCAATTATTTAGTTCTCTCTCGTTTATGAACCCCAACAATATTAAATATTGATTAACATGGCAAGAGGTGAAGCACAACAAAACTACCTATCTAGGCAAGTTTAAATGAGGCCGGAAGCAACGAACAACAATTCCGGTAAATCCTCATATGCATATTTTAGGTTAGGTACTGTTCTGCCCTAAACAATATTTTAGAGTTGTTAAACATGCAAAGTAAGGCCATCATGTTAAACTAGGCATTTTTCTACCCCAATTACATATAAAGATTATTAAAATCGGAGTTACGGTTATTTAGTTATGAATAAAATCATTTTAACATGGCATAGGAGCAAATTAATGCAAACAACATTTTAAATATTTTAAACATAGATGAAAGTTGGATATTATTAATCTACACAAAATTCTGAGCAAGTTTCATATATAAATCATTTTAATCCGATGCATGGTTAGTGAGTTATTAAATGCATGAACTAGGGGGACTAAACTGTAAAACTGCAACCTCCAGAATAATAGACAAATCGTCCAGACGCTGAAAAAAACATCACGGGCCAAATCTGGCTTAGCCCAGCAGCAGGGAAAAAAATAGCAAGAGGAGGGGGCGCTGGGGCGGCTCACCCTGGGCCTCGGCCCGTGAAGGAGGAGGAGGCAGGCCGCGGATCTGGCATGGAGATGGGCCGGACTCGGGCGAAGGGGTGCTGGGCCGGACGAAGCTGGCAGGCTGGATCTGGCGAAGGGGAGGCGGGCTGTGCGAGGGGGATCTCTTCCCCGACCTCCCGCCGAGGCCGAGGCGACCCATGGTGGCGGCGGCAGAGTCCGGTGATGGCCTGAGGCGGCGGGGCGAGGCAGATCCGGCAGGCGGGCACGGCGGGGCCTGCGGGAATGGACGGATCCGGGCACGGGGAGCCCGGATCTGGCCGCGGTGGTGAAGATTCGGCGACGAACGAGGTGGCGGCGGGGAACTCCAGTGATGACCGGCAAAGGGGCGGCGGCGTTGCGCAGATCCGGCAAGGCGAAGGGGAGGCGGGCGCGCGTGGGCTGCGACGGCGCTGCAGATGGGCTCCACGGGCCCCTCTCGGGCCTGGCAGGGCCGCGGGAGGTTGGGGGAGGACAGGGGCGACGTGGCGGCTTCCTGGTGGTGGAGGGCGGCGGCTGCGGCGGTGCTGGCCGCACAGGCGGCGCCAAGTGGTGGAGGCGATGTGGTCGGGCGCGGAAAACGAGGCAGAGGGGAGAGGATTAGGGTTGCACCGTGAAATTTTGGAAGGGATCACGTATTTATAGGCATAAGGAGCTAGGAGAGTCCAAACGAGGTGCGGTTTTCGGCCACGTGATCGTGATCGAACGACCGAGATGATGGAGCAGAGTTAGGTGGGTTTTGGGCCAAATTGGAGGGGTGTTGGGCTGCAACACACACGAGGCCTTTTCGGTCCCTCGGTTAACCGTTGGAGTATCAAACGAAGTCCAAATGATACGAAACTTGACAGACGGTCTACCGGTAGTAAACCAAGGCCGCTTGGCAAGACTCGGTCCAATCCGGAAATGTTTAATCCCCACACACAAAAGAAAGGTAGAAATGACCATCGGAGGAGAACGAAGCGCCGGATTGCAAAACGGACAACGGGGAAGATGCTCGGATGCATGAGGCGAACACGTATGCAAATGAAATGCGCATGATGACATGATATGCAATGCATGACACGCAAGCAATGACAAAGCAACAACAGCGAATAACTGAACGACACCTGGCACATCGGTCTCGGGGCGTTACAGCTAGCCCCCGTGCCATCCTGGTAATAATCAGTGTCAATAAGGTTGTTAAAAAGCAGGCCAAGAGAGTCCAGGGCTACCTCCGACTCAGAGACGTCATCCAACTTGAACATGTCAGAAGCAGTTGGTTTCTTCTTAGATTTTCTGGCCGTCTTCTTGGCAGCTATTGCGGCGGCTCTAGCTTTTTTGGCAGCCTCATGATCATATTTGGCCTTCCAAAACTCAGATTTAGCCTGTAGGAAAATAGCAGGTTGAAACTCATGCAAATACTTAACTACTGAAGAAAAATGAGTCAAGGGGATTTACCTATGGTGTCGGGTTAAGTGTGCAGAAAGGATTCAATCCTACTTTGCTGCACTCTTCATATTTGCTGTTGACGAGGGTGGTTGACATTTCAACGATGGTTTCTTCAGTCAGACGTAGGGAGCTATAGCGTAACGGATCGACTGCTCCTCCAGTGTAGTTGTACATCAAGTCAGATCAGCGGCTCAGAGGGATGATCCACCATGCGATCCAACAGCGGATCAAATCAACTCCAGTTAAGCCATTTCCTAGCAAGGCTTGAACCCTTTTGATGGTTGGGATGAGTTTCTTACGTTCAGCGGTAGAAAGCTTATCAGGGAGTGAATACTTAGCGTCAAGACGCTCAGCGCGATAACCCGGCATTGGTTTTTCATCAGCTGGCGATGTGTCTTTGCAATAAAACCAAGTTTGGTTTTAGTCCTTGGGATGGCTTGGCAAGACTACTAAAAGAAAGACAGCATCCCGTCTACGCTGAATCGAAATCCCACCAAGTTCCAAGCTGGGGCCGTTGGTGTATTCATTCTGGCGGTTCAAATATCAATACTCTCTGAAGAGTTCAACAGTAGGTTCTTCTTGAAGATAAACCTCGCAGAGAACTTGGAAATTGCAGATGTTTGATATGGAATTGGGTCCAATGTCTTGCGGATGAAGCTTGAAAAAATGCAGGACCTCTCTGAAGAATTTTGAGCCGGGCGGTGAAAAACCCCGGTTCATATGATCAGTAAAGACAATGATTTCACCATCTTTTGGCTGAGGTTTTTCTTTGGCCGGGTCAGGGGCACGGTAGGACATGATGCTCTTCTCTGGTAAATACCCAACGGTGACAAAATCCTTCAGAGTGTCCTCGGCGACTGTGGAAGGGACCCAGTTGCAAATTGTGGTCGTCTTTGGCGGCATGGCGAAAAGACAAGCTAAAAAGGAAGTAATTTGGCGGTTCAAGTTAATTGGTGGAATTACAGTTTAATGATTGCAATACAGATGTGTAATGGCGGCTTAAATAAGGGCTAATGGTACATGAAGGAAAAATAAGCCGGCATGGTAAGCCGCCATGACTAAGGATATTCAAAAGTTGCCAGCAACAAAAAATTGGTTAAGTACTGAGGTAAACAAGTTTCACAGACTGCAGATATTACTTTGGATCAACAGCTGTTCAGAAAAGAAAAATAAATCTAGACCTAAAAGTCAGTACAAATGAGTTCATGAGCTTGTACAAGATTTTTTTTCTTCCAAGAAAGGGCATCTACTGATACTAAAAGTGGAACTAAAACAACTACCGCATCAGTTTAACACCGTTATCAGATCAAAGAGGCTCGTGGTATAGCTTGGAGGATGAACTACGATGAACTTCGACGAACTACGAAGAACACGAAGAAGCTCACAAACCCTAGTGCGGATCTAAGGTATGAAAAAGCAGAAACTTACAGCTGCGGATCTGCTGTGGAGGGTCGCCGCCGTTGTCTGGATCGACTCAGGTTGATGCAGCGGCCGAGGTTGAGGAAGACGAAGTGCTCTGCGATGGCAATGGAGCTCGAGCGGCAGAGGGGTTGCGAGAGAAGGAAGAAGGATAAAAATGTGAGATGGCTTTCGGATCCTATTTATAAGGAAAGGGGCGATAGGCAGGCGCGAAAGACGAGGAGGCCAAATTGATGATTATCCAGCTAATTGGACGCCTCGATTTTCGGAAGGCATTTAAGATAAAGATCCATTAAGGTGACGTCGTGGCGGGTTTCCAAAATTCCTGGAGATGACGTCATGGCGGGTTACAAGGCTTTCACAACAGTGGTAGATTGATTTTTTTCTAAGTGTTGAAGATTGACATGAACAAAGTTCAAATCAACATGGGGCCTAATGTTGGGGATATGACTACCAGATATGACCCGCCAAGGAGGAGTCGGGTCAACAAAAATGGCGGTTTACCTAAATGAAGCCCAAGAGTATACAAGATGGCGGTTCATAGTTAGGCTTATAATAGGCCCAAGCCCAGAGACGGATTAAGGCCCGTAAGTATAAACCGCCATGTATGAATAGGACTTGTAATGTAAGGCATGTAAGATACGTCATCGAGCCGGATACGTTGCATGAGCCGGCTCGGGACTCTGTAGGCCGCAGGGCGTCAACCCGTGTATATAAGGGGACGACCCGGCGGCGGCTTAGGGCAAGAAACAATAGATCGAGAGCCAGGTTAAGCATATTCGCTCCTTGGTCATCGAAACATAGCAATATCACCTCAACTGGACTAGGCCTTTACCTTCACTGCAAGGGGCCGAACCAGTATAAACTTCCCATGTCCTTTGTCCCGTCTAACCCCTTTAAGCTTCCTAGTGCCCCTTAGTGATTTTGGTGTATTGAAGCCTTATAGGTTAAGGGACTAATGTGTTTATGAGTGTACACAGGTCTATAAGTCTATGAGGAGTTTGATATTTACAGAGAAAGTCGACCCCTAAAAATGAAGTTCTTCGTCTGAAGACTTTGGTATTCTGAAGACTTTCTGAAGACTTTGAAAGTGAAGAAAATGGTGTGACCTTGAAGACTTGGTATTCATTCGAGGAACATAAAGCGTGAAGACTTTTATTTTCGTGTTTCATTTTCTGTTTCTTGAGTCATAGGAAACACCGTACTGTTAAAGGTGGTCGAGGAAATACTAAGGAAAAATTTCCATGTGATGCTCAACTCAAAATCCTACACCTACCAATCCCTTCGAGTGAAGCCATTGGAAATCTCATACAGTCCAATCATATTCTTCAGTGACAGAGACGGAGTTCTTCTGGTCTCTGAGGAATTTGTTCTGACTAAGGAGTTAGGAATTCGCCAGTGCGGATTTCCTACACAGTGAGGAACATGATAGCCCTGAGGATTTTGCTACTCAAAATTCTGACCGTTGTTGTGCTATGCGCCAGCTGTCCCAAAATATCTATCTACCTAACGGTCATATCATTGAAGGGCATTTATGTCTTATCATGTCGGGCTTCTCCCTAGGCTATAAATAGCCGCCCCCTACAACCACTAGCTGGTTGGCTGCTCCAAGAGAAACTGACACTTGTCATTTGAGAGCAACCCATCCTCCAAGGACTTTGAGTGAAAACCATCAAGTGAGGAAAAACCAAAAACCCAAAACCCAAACACCTACAAACCCCAAGTGATTGAGAATCACTGAAGAGATTGATCATGCGTGGATCCGACGCTTGTTACCTTTGCAGACTGTGCTTCTTCCAAACGGTTAGGCGTCATGGTCTAGAGCATCCAAGAGGAATTGTGGATCGCCGACTGGCCAAGTTTGTGAAGGTTTGGAAGTCACCTGAAGACTTACCACGAGTGATTGGACGAGGTCTGTCTGACCTTAGTTCAAGGAGAATATGGTGAGGACTGGGTGTCCTGAGCTGCGTGTTCAGGACTGGGTGTCCGGGACTGTGTGTCATCGAGTTTAAATACTTAGCCGCTCCAACCAGACGTACAACTGAGACAGCAGTTGGAACTGGTCTACCAAATCATTGTCTTCACCAAGCTTACTGGTTCTATTTCCTCAACTCTTTCATTTCCTCATAACTGTGTTGTGTGCTTGTTCATATCTGTGTTTGAAGACTTTGACTGAAGACTTTCTCAATTTCCTCAGTTCAATTTCTTCAGTCTGTTTGTCTTCATCCTGTGTTATCCTGTGTTTACGCTTCTGTACTCTGTGCCTGTCTTCATTTCATCATGATGACTATGCTTGTATTCTGTTATGTTTACTTTTGAGTACTCATTCCGCTGCTGGTAGTTCTTTGCTAAGGAATTTCCTCACCAGCAAATTCCTCAGTGAAGAATTTCATAAAAATCGCCTATTCACCCCCCCCTCTAGTCGATATATCGCACTTTCAATTGGTATCAGAGCGAGGTACTCCCTTGTTCTGTGTGATTTTGGTTTAACAGCCTGGAGTTTTAGTTATGTCGACCGCAGGTATGATCAAGGTCTCTGCTGGGTGTCCTACCTTCGATGGGACGGACTACCCCTACTGGAAGAATAAGATGCGAATGCATCTTGAAGCAATTGATAACAATCTCTTGTATGTTGTGGAAATGGTGTTCCCTCAGTCACACCTTCTCTGAATGCTGCTGATGTGAAGAGATTCAAGCAACTCGACTCTCAAGCGAAGAATATCATATGTGGCCATCTGAGCAAAGGACAGTATGGCAGAGTGAGTGCTTTGGAGACAGCGAAGCTTATCTGGGACAGGTTGTCCAAAGTGAATGAAGGAGTCTCAACTCAGCGTGACTCTCAAGTTGATGTTCTTCGCAATCTCTTCAGCCGCTTCAAAAGACTCGACAATGAAAATGTTAAACAAACCTTCGATCGCCTCACTGACATCTCAAATGAGCTTCAAGCACTTGGTGCCACTGACATCACCGACCATGAGGTGGTGAAGAAATTATTGAGATCGCTTGATTCCTCATTTGAAACTCTGGCATTGATGATACAAGAACGTGTTGCTTACAAGTCACTTGATCCCGCTGATATTCTCGAAAGGCTAAATACTCATGAGTTCCAACTTGCTGAAAAGAGAGATCTCTATGGTTCAAGCTATGGAAGAACACGTGCACTGAAGGCCAAGGCCGTATCTGAGTCCGAAGATGAAGACTCTAGTAGCAGCCTTGGTGATCCTGAAGAACTAAGCCGTGATCTGGCTCTGCTTGTGAAGAAGTTCCAAAAGTTCTCAAGACGTGGTCACTTTGGGAGACCCTCAAGGAGCAGTGATTCCTCATCAAGTGAATACAAGAGGAGGCTCTGCCACAAATGCAAGAAGCCTGGACATGACATTCAAGATTGTCCTCAATGGGAAAAGGAATCAAAGAATAAGAAATACAAGGATTACAGTTCTGATGATGCGAAGAAAAAGAAGAAATCCACAAAATCCTCATCATCAAAATCCTCAAAGCCTTCATATCACAAGAAGAGCAGCTCCAAGAAGGCCAGGGCATTCATTGGCAAGGAAATGGACTCTGAGGCTGAATCTGAAGAAAATGAGGAAGAGGAGTCATCTGAGGAGTCCGAATCCGGAGTGGCGAGCCTAGCTCTCGCTACTGCATTCGTCAGCAAGTCTATCTTCAACACTGAAGAAAATAACCTCACCAACAAAGCTGATGAAGGGGATGATGACTACGCTCCCACCTACTGCTTCATGGCAAAGGGTGCCAAGGTACTCAAATATACCTCATCTGAATCAAGCGAGAATGAATCTGATGAAAATCTTAAGCCCGGCTATTCTAAACTTGCTAAGATTGCTGTAAAACAACAAAGGGCTTTAGAAAAGGTTCAAAACATGCTAGACAAAAGTGATGATTTGTTGGGTGAAGAATTGGATCGCACTAAAGCCTTGACTGAAAGTCTCAGAGATTTCAGACTAGGTTTGACAATCTTCAAAGTCATTATAGCACTCTCTTATCCGATCATGAGAAGCTTTCTTATGAATTTCTTCAAAGAAAGCAAGACCTTGAGAAGCTAAGAGTGAGTTATGAAGATCTTCATAAGGAGCGTGATTCATTACTTGGTCAACAAATCAGCGCTTCTCAGGAAGAATGTGTTCTTCCATGCTTGAAGTGCATTGAACGTGAATCTGCTAATTCTTCACCTGAATGTTCAAATGCTGCTAATGTTTCAAATTCTTCACATGCCTCTGCTATCACTAATTCCTCATCTGAGGACATTGCTAGTATCACTGATGATGCAGGGCTGAAGTAATTGTACACGACAGGAATGTACAAAAGCCTCAAAGGGCATCAGGCTCTTTGTGATGTGCTCAAAAAGCAGATCCTCAACAGGAACCCTAGGAAAGAGGGTATCGCCTTTGAGAGGAAACTCAATGCTGATGGTACATGTTGGAAGCCTGAGCAGTACCCCAAAACTACATGGGTTGCTGCAAAGGGACCTCCAGTTGATCCATCTAACTTATCTGGATTTGCATGTGAATCTCCTCATTCTGATGATGAGTCAATTGACTCTAACTATAAACTGTTCAAAAATCAGAATGGTGAAGTATTTGCTAGATATGTTGGCACTAACTGCAGGAACGGCTCCCCTATGAAGAAAATATGGGTTCCCAAAAGATGCCTTGAAAATCTTCAGGTGAATGTCATCATGACGCCACCTGTGAAGAATAGGAACCCCAGATCAAATTCTTCATATGGACCAAATTCTTCAGATCGATTCAAGTCCTCATACGGACCAAATTCCTCATATGGATCAAAGTCCTCATATGAACATCATCGTGCTAACCCGTCTGTTTCGCAGGGAAGATCTAAGGATTATGGATATGTGCATTATTATTCAAATCATTATGTCCATAATTCCTCGAAGAATTTCTCTGCATACTCTTATGCTTACTCTAACCCCTCTTATGTGAAACGAAATGGACTGGCTTCTATGCCATCCTTCTCGTATGGAGCTCGCAGAATGATGAACTCTTTGCCACCCCTTCAGATGTGGGTGGTGAAGAAAAAGAACTAATCTCCTCTGCAGGGTCAGGTCTCCAGACATACGTAATCGTCTGAAGAATTTGCTGGAGACCTGAGTATGCCTAATAGGACGCAGGCTAATCATGAAGAAATGAACTTTCATTTCTCACGTCCTCATATTGCTTTATCAGTTCTTTTACTTGATGAAATTGATCTGATGAATTGATGTCATATTCTTCACTGATGAAGTATATGAGTTTGTAAGCTGCACTAATTCATCTGCAGGATGATCAACCCAAAGCCATTGAGTGGGTCCTCGATAGTGGATGTACAAACCACATGACTGGTGACAAGAATCTATTGATGGATGCTCCATTATCTTTGTCGCATCTGAAGCATATCATCTTTGCTGACAAAGGCAAAAGTCAGGTATTGGGTCTAGGTACAGTTGCGATTACAAAGGATCGACACATGGACAAAGTCATGCTTGTTGAGTCCTTAGGATACAACCTTATGTCTGTCTCAATGCTTTGTGATCTTGATATGGTTGTTGTCTTTGGCAAGTACCGTTGTGTTGTGGTTATGGAAGCTGACAATTCCAAAGTCTTCGAAGGCTTTAGGAGAGGAGACCTGTATATTGTTGATTTCTCTACAGGACCACAACCAGCCGTGTGCTTACTTGCAAAAGCTTCAGAAGGCTGGCTCTGGCATCGACGACTTGGTCATGCAGGCATGAGGAATTTGCACACGCTTGCGAAGAAGAAGCATGTC
This sequence comes from Triticum urartu, assembly GCF_003073215.2. Taxonomy (NCBI): domain Eukaryota; kingdom Viridiplantae; phylum Streptophyta; class Magnoliopsida; order Poales; family Poaceae; genus Triticum; species Triticum urartu. The sequence continues at coordinate 437,842,159 of NC_053027.1, read as the reverse complement.
ATTGGCATCGAGAATGTTAAATTCCTCAAGGATCACCTATGCGGAGCCTGTGAAGCCGGGAAGATGACCAAGTCCAAGCATCCAGCGAAGACTATCATGACCACCACTTGCCCATTTGAATTGCTTCACATGGATCTCTTTGGTCCTAATCATTATTCTGCTATTTCAAATGAAGCATCTCAATATGGCTTTGTTATTGTTGATGATTATTCTCGCTACGCATGGGTACACCTTGTTACATACAAACATGAAGTGCAGGAAGTCTTCAAACGATTTTCCTCAAGGGCTTCAACCAACTTTGGTGTGAAGATCAAGCACATCAGAAGTGACAATGGCACTGAGTTCAAGAATTCTGGTCTCGATGACTATCTTGATGAACTTGGTATTACTCATGAGTTATCTGCTCCTTATACTCCTCAGCAGAACGGCGTCGTGGAGCGCAAGAACAGGACTCTTGCTGAGATGGCTCGCACTATGCTTGATGAATACAAAACGCCTCATCGTTTCTGGACTGAGGCAATTGATACTGCGTGCCACATCATCAACAGAGTATATCTTCACAAATTCTTCCAGAAGACTGCCTATGAACTCCTCACTGATAAGAAACCCAATGTAAGTTATTTCAAAGTCTTTGGTGCTAAATGTTGGATTAGAGATCCTCATAACAACTCAAAATTTGCATCGAAAGCACATGAAGGTTTTATTCTTGGTTACGGAAAGGACTCGCACACCTACAGAGTCTTCAACAACGTTCTTCACAAGGTTGTTGAAACTGTAGATGTGCGGTTCGATGAAACTAATGGCTCGCAAAGAGAGCACCTACCTACTGTGATAGATGAACCAGCACCTGAGGAAACTATCAAGTTCAAGGCTACTGAGGATGTCATTCCTACTGAAGAATCTGCTGAAGAATTCATTCCAGAACATGAAGAACATCGAGCTAATGCACCTAAAGAAAATGCTGAAGAAAATGGTGTTGAAGAAAACGCTGATCAAATTCTTCAACGGCAACCAGCTCTCGCATTGCAAAAGAAGTGCAAGTTGAAAAGATCATCAATGACATCAAAGTGCTAGGTCCTCTCACATGCTCAAAAGCTTCACATTTGTCTAACTTTTGTGGGCACTATGCTTTTGTCTCTATTACAGAGCCCACTAAGGTAGATGAAGCATTTCTGGAGCCTAGGTGGATTCAGGCCATGCAAGAAGAATTACATCAGTTTGAGCTCAACAAATGTCTGGGAACTGGTCAAACGTCCAGATCCTCGCAAGCACAATATCATCGGCACAAAGTGGATCTACCGCAACAAGCAAGATGAAAATAGCCTTGTGGTGAGGAATAAGGTTTTGAAGATCCAAAGAATCCTGACAAAGTCTTCAGACTCAACAAGGCCCTCTATGGCCTCAAGCAGGCCCCACGGGCTTGGTATGATACTTTGAAGGAATTCCTCATGACGAAAGGCTTCAAACCCGGTTCACTCGACCCTACCCTTTTCATTAAATCTTATGATGGTGAATTGTTTGTGTGCCAAATATATGTTGATGATATTATCTTTGGCTGTACTGACCAATGTTATAGTGATGAATTTGCCTATATGATGAGTGAAGAATATCAAATGTCTATGATGGGAGAGTTGAAATTCTTCTTAGGTCTTCAAATTCGTCAACAACGCAATGGCATATTCATATCTCAGGAGAAATACCTCAAGGATGTACTGAGGAAATTCGGCATGCAAGATTGCAAAGGCGTCAAAATTCCTATGCCCACAAATGGCCATTTGTGCACTGATGAAAATGGTATTGACTTCGATCATAAGGTATACCGCTCCATGATAGGTTCTTTATTGTACTTATGTGCATCTAGGCCAGATATAATGCTTAGTGTTTGCATGTGTGCCCGATTTCAAGCTACACCGAAGGAATCACACCATAAGGCTGTGAAGCATATTCTTCGATATCTAGCTCACACACCAACACTTGGATTATGGTACCCCAAGGGCTCGGCTTTTGATCTCATTGGATATTCTGACTCTGACTATGTTGGTGATCATGTGGACCGCAAGTCAACATCTGGTACATGTCATTTCCTCGGACGATCTTTGGTCTATTGGTCCTCGAAGAAACAGAACTGTGTATCACTATCTACTACTGAAGCTGAGTACATTGCCGCTGGTTCTTGCTGTTCCCAATTGCTATGGATGAAGCAAACTCTCAAGGACTATGGCGTCAACATGAAGAATGTGCCTCTCTTCTGTGACAATGAGAGTGCCATCAAGATTGCTCACAACCCAGTTCAGCACTCGAAGACAAAGCACATTCAGATTCGTCATCATTTTCTTCGTGATCATGTGTTGAAGGGCGACATTTCTATTGAGCATGTGAAGACTGAAGAACAGCTAGCCGATATCTTCACAAAGCCCTTGGATGAGAAGAGATTTAGCAAGTTGCGGTGTGAGCTAAATATCCTAGAATCTTCGAATGTTCTTTGAAAAGGACACTCATCCTAACACTTATGCAAAATTGATGACTTAGATGTGCAACGCATGAAGAAACGTTTTTCTTCAATCAATGAAGAATAACACTCTTAGTGTGAAGAAATTAATGAAGAATTTGATTCTCAGAACCTTACGATAATTGTACGCGGTGTCTGAAATCATCATTCTTATACGGTGGGTCACTCCACCACCAAAAGTTGAAATTCCTCAGATTATTCATATTCTTCAACTTTGCATAGTCTTCACTATTTCCGTCGTTTTTCTTCATTGGCTATATATATATATGAGTTTATGTCCTCTACAACATTCACTTATTGCTATTTCTTTAAATTGGTTTTCTGCTAAGTGAATGTGATCGGACCCTTCCCCTCTATGCTATACTCAACCCAATCTGTTCGCAAATTCTTCATGTGCGTTCTATTTGAAACTCGTTCAAAATCTTCACTGTGTCCTTGTCAGCTGAAGAAATTGCGAACGGAACTTTAAAACCTATCTTATCGAAATTTTCGGCTTTGCCGCTCAAACCGTTCTGCATCCCACGATATACTTATCCACTCACCCACGATCTAACACGATCTCCACCTCTCACTACGTGGGTGACACATGTCATGCGAATGAGAAGGGTCAGGGGCACGTTCATCCAATTTCTTCGGGCAAGCAGTTTTTCACCGTGGCTATAAATACCCCTCCTTCCCTTCCTCACTTCTTTTACTCCGCTCGATCTCTCTCCTGCTCGAGCTTCTCAAACCATAGAGCCGCCGCTACTTCATCGCCGCCGGTGAGGAAGAGCTTCACTGCCTCGACCTCGTCGCCGATGTACTCGCGCCGACCGCGGAAATCTTCACTCCGCCGCCGCTGTAGCCGTCTTCCTCCGCCAAGTTAGGGCATAGAAGATCTGCACAGACGAACTTCACATCTCCTCACTCCAGTTCGTCGTGTTCTTCGTCCAGGGTAATTAAAAGTTACTTTTACTACCCTCGTTGATTCGAATGATTATCTTCAAAATCTTCAAAGGTGTTTTTCTTCATAGATTCACACACTAAACACCTCACAGGTCATCTGTTCTTGATTCGTTTCTCTAAGCCATTTTTTTCAAGATTCCTCAAATGTGTAGATTTTTAATCTACACATCTCTGGAACCTAAGACAAAGAACGCTTAGTGAAATTCTTCAAGACTCATCTGGTCAAATTCCTCTAACTTGTTCTTTTTACAAAACCTTCTGAGAACGCATATGACCTCTCCAAATTCCTCGCAACTATACTCTGTTCACAGGTACACATGTCAGCTGCTGAATCACTAGGTTCTCATCAACTTAACTCATTTGCAGCGTTCCTCGAAGAAAAGTTGCATACTTCTTCAGAGAATTCAATTGTTCAAATTCCTCAACTGAAGAAAATGGCTGATGGTAAGAAGCCACAGAAGGGAGGAAAGAGGCCTGAGGTAAATACAGCGTTTGAGATCCCTGATGAAATATATGCTGGGTACTGCACACCTACTGAGGAAACCAAGAATGAGCGCAAAGTGCGCATTCAGAAGATAGAGAGGAGATGGGCAAGAGAGTGGAGGGAATACAGATATGTCACTCCTAAGTACATGAAGAAATTCGCACTCAATCCTCCATGCCCAAGACCTCCATTGGCACCTGGCCAAATCGCTGACGCCACCAGCCTCAAGCGCGATGAGGACTACCCTGATGAATGGGCCAAGCGCCAAGCCAAGTTGGCTAAGCAAGCCAGAGAAGTAGAGAGGAAATTCAATGAAGACTCTGCTGCTACTGTTGCCTCTGCTGAGGCCTCTGATGTCAAGCCAAAGAAGGCTATGTCAAAGAAGCCTGCGCGAAGCCAAGTGCTTCACCAACAATGCCCTCAAGGCCAAGTTCCTCAGCAATGCCCTCATAGCCAGAATCCTCAAAGCCCTCACGGCCAATTCCTCATGCTGCTCCTGTTCCTCCAAAGTCCTCAGCTCCTCCGCCAAAGCCCTCAGCTGTTCCGACTAAATCCTCAGCACCTGTGCATCTCGCCTCGTGCCAAAGGACTGCAGGCATCTCCATTGCCTCAGGTGTTTCAGCTAGTTCCTCAGCTGCACCAAGTTCCTCAGCTGGCCCCTCACTGCTGAAGACAAAAGCCACTGCTGGACGAGGTCCTCTCCCAAGTCCTCAAAAGAAACAAGTCGCTTTCCAAGTACCGTCTGAAGAAGACGAAGTTGATGATGCTGAACTTGCAGAAATCATCAGAGACAGGCAAGTCAGGGCCGCTAGAGCCAAAGGATCAGAGGTGCCACTGCTTTTGGATCCCAAGTTGATCCTCGACTACATTGATGTCTGGCACAAGGACCCCAACACTCCCTTGCCTGACTTCAAACTGACTCCTGGCCAGAGTCACATGCTGACCCACTTCATTCAAGAAGAAAAGTGGAAATTTGAGAAGGCCATGCAGATCAAGAAAGCGCAGAACAAGAAAGAGCGCTATCTGAAGAAAAATGTTGTCTCTATGACAACTGAAGAACTTGTCACTATTCATACTGAGATTAAGAAACTCAGTGATGACTTTGACGCATATCGTGTTGATTGGCTTGGAGCCAAGGTTCGTTTTGTGAAACTTGCGGATAACTTCACTTCTAATGTTGCAGCCCCAACGCAACAGGAAATTCCTCAGGCTGAAGCATCTGCTCAGCCTACTGGAGAAAATGCCAGCACCGCTGATGACAATTAGGCTGCTGAAGAAAATGTGAGTTCCAGGGCTGATGACTGCATTCCAGCCACTGAAGAAATTGCTAGGGCACCCACTAGTGGTCCGCCTGAAGAAACTGAAGAACTCAGGGCAACTGCATTAGTTGTGCCTGAAGAAAATCAACCAGATTCCTCAGCTGCTCCTGCACCAACTTCAACTCCAATCCTTCCATCTGCATCGGATGTGAAGAAGACTAAGGCTGCAGAGCGTGCTGCAGTGAAAAAAAGGAAAGCATCAGCTGCTTCAAATTCTTCAGCTCTGAAGAAAATGAAGCCTATGACAAGTTCATTTGCAAATCCGATTGATGTTGTTCCCATCTCAACCAGGCCATCAAAGGACCTTGTTCTTTTTGATGAAGAATATGTGATCCCCAGCAGATCTGATGAAGAAACTCCTTCTGCTGCTTCGTCTGAACGTTGGATGAAGAAATTGAAGTGGATGCGATCCCTTCAACACCTATCATCTCCTCGCCTATGCCTCAGTTCACAGCTGAAGAGGCTGGAGTTGAAGAAATGGAAGATGAAGATGTGGACATTGGCTGCTCCACACCCTTAATCAGTGATGAATTCTGGGAAAGTCAGCATCCAAACTCACCAATGTTCACCCCTCTACAGCAAATTCCTCAGTCCCCCACACAAACTGTACATATGGGCTCTGAAGAAACTCATCCCACTGCATCTGTCCATGAGGAAATTCCAGCCACTAGCGCTGAAGAAACTGCTGCTGCTGAACAACCAACGACGCAGACTGTCACTGAGGAGGCACCAGAAATTCCTCAGCCTGAAGAACCTGCGATTGAGATTCCTGAGGTCGTGATGCAACTCACTGACACTCCTCTGCCGAAGCCAAAGGACCCATTCTCACGCAAGCAAAAGTTCAAGGCTGATGATTTCTTCGGCGAGCACGTATTCTTCGAAGATTACAACCCATATAACTCTGCTCGCATTAGGAAGAGGCGTTTCTGGACTGCTAGTCAAGCCAATTTCTATTCCTCACTGTTGTTCAACAAGGAGAAGATCTTCTACCATGAGCATATTCCTCACATGGATATGGAATCTCTGTCGTGCTTTGCACTAGTCCTCAGTGTTCTTCACGATGCTGGACTGCTAAACTTTTGCTCTGACATCTGCGATTGGAATGAAGAACTGATTCTTCAATTCTATGCAACGCTGCACATCACTGGAGATGCTGAAGATGTGAATTTCTGAGTGTTGGACTGGATGTCTGAAAACACTCACTACACTGCACCAGCCTCTGAATTGCTTCGTGCTCTACCACTCAATCCTCCCCTTGAAGAAGCTCGCTGCATCTACAGTGAACCTGAGCTCACACATCATTACATGCAGGTGCTGATGAAACCTTTGAAGCCAGGTCAGGCACCAAGAACCAAACTCCTCGTGAAGGAATTGATGTACGTGCCCAGAACTGTCTATCGTATTCTTACGAGGACAATCAGTCCAATCAAAAGCCACGACTCATCTGATGAGGAAATTGTTGGCATCATGAAGAATCTGGTATTCAACATCGTTCAAGGCATTCCTGTCAATTATCACGATTTCTTCATGAGGACTATGGCCAATGTTGCACTGTCTCCGTTTGAACTGAAGCCTTATGCACCTTGGATTACGAGATTCCTCAGGACAAGGTCTTCACTCAACTACAAAGCTGATTTCCAGAATCACCTCAGCTACTTTCCCCCAATTGAAGTCCTCAAGCAGACATATTCCTCAGTTGATGGAAAGGGCAAGGCACCAGCTGTAATAGATGAAGGCATTCGTCCATTGGATGGTCAGTTTCACAAAGTTGCATCTTATTCCACCAATGATGACTCTGCCACACATGACTCTGCCAATGCACCCAAGTCCACTCCTCAAGCCACTGCTCCACGCGTGATGACTGACCGTGAACTTCTACTTAGTCTTCACCAGAAGGTGGATCGAAATCACAAATGGGTTAAGCGTCAGTTTGGTTCACTTCTTCACAACATGACTGCCACACACAATGCAGTGAAGAAAAACCACTACTACCTCCATCAAGTCTTCAGTCGCACCTGGGCAATCCTGTCACATCTGTATGGTGAAGAAGATCTGAAGAACATGGGTCTCAAAGAAGATTTTGACTGGTCTGCACCTCCACCGAAGAAATTCAAGAAGGTCAAGGTTCCTTCTCTGGTGGCCAGCTCATATTCTTCATCGTGCGACACTAATAAAAATGAAGACTTGGACGACACTGCGACAGGCCCTACTACAACAAACGACCCCAACAACGCCGGCGCTCCTTCATCAACTTGATATTCTTCAGGGGCGTTAGTCCTCATATTCGTTCCTTTTGGTCATTTGATGACAAAGGGGGAGAATTTTGAGTTAGTCTTCAAGCGGGTCTTTCTATATGGGCGTTTTTTTGTTAAGTTACAACTCTCGTTCTTCTGCGACTTTATTGGATCGAGTTGTAAACTTAAACCCGATGGTGCTCTGATACTCTTGATACGTTTTTTGCATGCTTATTCCTCATTAATATTATTGCATGCATGCTGAATTACATCAGTCACCATATTTCATCATGCGTTTCAAATTCTTCACTGTTATATATCAAATGCGTGTATGAATTACAAGATATAGGGGGAGATCTCCATGATTCAACTCTTCAACTGTGCATTGCTTCAAAAGCAAATTCCTCACTATGCACATCTTCAGGGGGAGTTCTTCTATATCTTGCAATCAAATTCCTCAATATTAGTAGTTACACTTCATATGTTTATCCCCGTTGAAAACTTAACCTATATTGTCATCAATCACCAAAAAGGGAGAGATTGTAAGTGCATCTAATGCCCCTTAGTGATTTTGGTGTATTGAAGACTTATAGGTTAACGGACTAATGTGTTTATGAGTGTACACAGGTCTATAAGTCTATGAGGAGTTTGATATTTACAGAGAAAATCGACCCCTAAAAATGAAGTTCTTCGTCTGAAGACTTTGGTATTCTAAAGACTTTCTGAAGACTTTGAAAGTGAAGAAAATGGTGTGACCTTGAAGACTTGGTATTCATTTGAGGAACATAAAGCGTGAAGACTTTTGTTTTCATAGTTTCATTTTCTCTTTCTTGAGTCATAGGAAACACCGTACTGTTAAAGGGGGTCGAGGAAATACTAAGGAAAATTTTCCATATGATGCTCAACTCAAAATCCTACACCTACCAATCCCTTCGAGTGAAGCCATTGGAAATCTCATACAGTCCAATCATATTCTTCAGTGACAGAGACGAAGTTCTTCTGGTCTCTGAGGAATTTGTTCTGACTAAGGAGTTAGGAATTCGCCAGTGCGGATTTCCTACACAGTGAGGAACATGATAGCCCTGAGGATTTTGCTACTCAAAATTCCGACCATTGCTGTGCTATGCGCCAGCTGTCCCAAAATATCTATCTACCTAACGGTCATATCATTGAAGGGCATTTATGTCTTATCATGTCGGGCTGCTCCCTAGGCTATAAATAGCCGCCCCCTACAACCACTAGCTGGTTGGCTGCTCCGAGAGAAACTGACACTTGTCATTTGAGAGCAACCCATCCTCCAAGGACTTTGAGCGAAAATCATCAAGTGAGGAAAAACCAAAAACCCAAAACCCAAACACCTACAAACCCCAAGTGATTGAGCATCACTGAAGAGATTGATCCTGCGTGGATCCGACATTTGTTACCTTTGAAGACTGTGCTTCTTCCAGACGGTTAGGCGTCATGGTCTAGAGCATCCAAGAGAAATTGTGGATCGCCGAGTGACCAAGTTTGTGAAGGTTTGGAAGTCACCTGAAGACTTACCACGAGTGATTGGACGAGGTCTGTGTGACCTTAGTTCAAGGAGAATACGGTGAGGACTGGGTGTCCTGAGCTACGTGTTCAGGATTGGGTTGTAACGCCCCGAGACCGATGTGCCAGGTGTCCTCCAGTTATTCGCTGTTGTTGCATTGTCATTGCTTGCGTGTCATGCATTGCATATCATGTCATCATGTGCATTTCTTTTGCATACATGTTTATCTCATGCATCCGAGCATTTTCCCCGTTGTCCGTTTTGCAATCCGGCGCTCCTATGTCACCCGGTGTCCCTTTCTACCTCTTTTCGTGTGCGGGTGTTAAACGTTTTCGGATTGGACCTAGACTTGCCATGCGGCCTTGGTTTAGTACCGGTAGACCGCCTGTCAAGTTTCGTACCATTTGAACTTCGTTTGATACTCCAACGGTTAACCGAGGGACCAAAAAGGCCTCGTTTGTGTTGCAGCCCAACACCCCTCCAAAGTGGCCCAAAACCCACCTAAAACCCTTCTATCATCTAGAGCGTTCGATCATGATCGCGTGGCCGAAAACCGTACCTCATTTGGACTCTCCTAGCTCCCTCTACCTATAAATATGCCCTCCCCGTCCATTTTCGTGGACGAAACCCTAATTTTCCTCTCTCCTCGCGCCGCCGGACACGTCCGACTTGCGCAGCGCCGCCGCCCGCAGCCATTCAGGGCGCACCACGTGGCACCCCGGCGACCGCCGCCGCCGCGGCCCGCCAGGCCCATCGCGGGCCCGCGCGAGCCCACAGCCGCCGCCGCCTACCTCCCGCGCCCGAGGCGCCTGCCTCCGCCAGCCGCCGTCGCCGTCTGGTGACCTCGACGGCCCCGCCGCCTCGCTGCGCCCACCGGCCGCCACCTCCGTCCTACTCCTCTGCCGGCGCCGTCCCACCTCCCCTCGCCGGCGCAGCAGCTACGCCCCGCCGACGTCCTTCGTCGCCCGCCGCCCTCGGCCGCCGTGCCTCCCCGCCGTCTCGCCGCTGCGCTCGCCGCCGGCCGTGCCCCGCCAGCGCTGCCCCGGCCATGCCAACCGCCATCTCCGGCGAGCTCGAGGCGATCCTCGTTTTGTGCGCCGCCTGCTACAGTACCGGATCCAGATCGGGAGGTTGACTTTTTCCCCGTAACCCTAAATTTTTTTTTTGCAATCTTCATCATGCATAACTCTGCATCCGCAGCTCCGATTCGCGTGTGTAGCATATCAAAATGTTCGTCTCGACGAGTACATCATTTCATCTCATTGCATCATTTTCATTTGAGCTCATCTTGATGCCCAAAATGCTGTTGGAAGAGGGCTATGTGAGTGATTTGGCAGATCTGTTTCAGCAAATGGCATTTTGTCATTTTTGCCATGATTAATGTGTGCATGCTATGATGTTGAGCTCTACATGTGTTTTGTTATATGCCATGCCATCTTTACAGAGGTTCTTGCCATGTATTTTTGTGATACTTGTGGTGACTAGCACAAGCTTGCAAAGTAGCGTAATCGGTAATGCTGATTTCAGGGATTTAGAATTTCACTAAGTCCTTGTCCTGATTTTGTCGTTATGCCATATGTTCATGTTGTTTCCTGGTGATCCGTGCCTCTTTTGAGGATGATCAGTAAGGAGGTTTTGTTAATATTGTGGTGCTCTATCCATCCATGTCTTTGTTTGCATTTATGGAGCACCCTAGTTTGAGTCAATCGAGCTCTACTTTTGCTATATCGTGAATCCTGGCAGATTGTTGACTTGTTAGCGATTTTGCCGAGGATGTTGCTATTGATCTGTGCATGCTGTGTTGTTGTTCTTGCCATGTCTAGCTTCTATGCCATGTATTCTTGAGGGGTGTATGCTTAGTTTGTCATGCCATGCTCTGTAGTGAGTGCATCGAGTTCGTAAACATGCCTACTCGTTAACTGTTTTGCATGCTCCAGTTTTTCACTAAGTCTGAGATCTGTTTATGTTTTTTCTATGTTCACATACTTGCAATTGTATTTTCTGATCCCTTTTGGCTCAAGGTCACTAAGGGACTTTTGTTAAGTGCTTTGAGTAGCTTCATGCCATGCCTTGCTTTGCCATATTAAGTTCCTGTAGCATGTAGTTTTTATGCTCCAAAGTGTGCTTCCTGATGATAAATTCCAGACTTGTGTTAATTTCACTAAGTCTGAAACCTGTTATCATTTGCTCTTTTGCCATGCTTGTAGGAACCTGTTAATGGATAAATTGGCCGTAGCTCAGTGTTCGTCTTTTGTCAAGCATCATAAGTGGATCCCTGCCATGTATTTTGTTGTCATATTTGAGTGTTGTAGCATATTTATCTTGATGCATTTAGATGGCTACTTGCTGTTTATCGCAGACCGGTGCCATATTTGTTTTGCTTACCATTTCCAAACCGTGCATCCGATTCCGGTGCTTTATATCGATTTCAACTGAAATCACCTCACCTTTCCAGTGACACTTTTAGAATTCCAAGTTGAGTCCAGGTTCAATCATTCCTTGTCAAATCTTGCATATGCATCACATATCGCATCCCGCATAGCATACCATGTTCGTATCATGTTGTTTGAGCATTGCACGTGGTTGATCGTGTTCCTTTTGCTTGTTTGTCTTGTTTGGGTAGAGCCGGGAGACGAGTTCGCTAACGAGCAGCTCGTTGAGTTTGCTTACGAGGATCAAGTCAACTCTGACAACTTTGCAGGCAAGATGACCATACCCTCGAAATCACTTCTATCTTTGCTTGCTAGTTGCTCGCTCTTTTGCTATGCCTATGCTGCGATACCTACCACTTGCTTATCATGCCTCCCATATTGTTGAACCAAGCCTCTAACCCACCTTGTCCTAGCAAACCGTTGTTTGGCTATGTTACTGCTTTGCTCAGCCCCTCTTATAGCGTTGTTAGTTGCAGGTGAAGATTGAAGTTTGTTCCTTGTTGGAACATGGAGATGTTGTTCCTTGTTGGAACATGGATATTTGTTGGGATATCACAATATCTCTTATTTAATTAATGCATCTATACACTTGGTAAAGGGTGGAAGGCTCGGCCTTATGCCTGGTGTTTTGTTCCACTCTTGCCGCCCTAGTTTCCGTCATATCGGTGTTATGTTCCCGGATTTTGCGTTCCTTACGCGGTTGGATTATAATGGGAACCCCTTGACAGTTCGCCTTGAATAAAACTCCTCCAGCAAGGCCCAACATTGGTTTTACCATTCGCCACCTAGCCTTTTTTCCCTTGGGTTCTGCAGACTCAAGGGTCATCTTTATTTAAACCCCCGGGACAGTGCTCCTCTGAGTGTTGGTCCAACCTGTCAGCTGCCGGTGGCCACCAGGGGCAATTCTGGGCTGGCCTACCGGAACCTTGGACAATCCGGTGTGCCCTGAGAAAAAGATATGTGCAGCTCCTATCAGGATTTGTCGGCACATTCGGGTGGCTTTGCTGGTCTTGTTTTACCATTGTCGAAATGTCTTGTAACCGGGATTCCGAGTCTGATCGGGTCTTCCCGCTAGAAGGAATATCCTTCGTTGACCGTGAGAGCTTGTGATGGGCTAAGTTGGGACACCCCTGCAGGGATTTGAACTTTCGAAAGTCGTGCCCACGGTTATGGGCAGATGGGAATTTGTTAATGTCCGGTTGTAGAAAACCTGAAGTTGACCTTAATTAAAATACATCAACCGCGTGTGTAACTGTGATGGTCTCTTTCCGGCGGAGTCCGGGAAGTGAACACGGTGTTGGAGTAATGCTTGACGTAGGTTGTTCTAGGATCACTTCTTGATCATAGTTGTTCGACCGTGCTTTTGCCTTCTCTTCTCGCTCTCTTTTGCGAATAGGTTAGCCAATATATATGCTAGTCGCTTGCTGCAGCTCCACCTCATACCTTTACTTTATCCATAAGCTTAAATAGTCTTGATCGCGAGGGTGTGAGATTGCTGAGTCCCCGTGACTCACAGATACTTTCAAAACCAGTTTGCAGGTGCCGATGTTACCGAGCAGGTGACACAACCAATCTCAAGGAGGAGCTCGATGAAGATCTTATCCTTTGTGTTGTTTCGTTCTAGTTGATCAGTAGTGGAGCCCAGTTGGGGTCGATCGGGGACCTTGTCGCATTTGGGGTTCTTCTTTTATTTTGGTTCCGTAGTCGGACCTTGATTGTATTTGGATGTTGTAATATTGTATTCATGTATTTGTGTGAAGTGGCGATTGTAAGCCAGCTATGTATCTTTTCCCCTATTGTATTATATGGGTTGTTTGCGAAGATTACCTCACTTGCGACATTGCTTTCAATATGGTTATGCCTCTAAGTCGTGCTTCGACACGTGGGAGATATAGCAGCATCGAGGGCGTTACATGGGTGTCCGGGATTGTGTGTCCTCGAATTTAAATACTCAGCCGCTCCAACCAGACGTACAACTGAGACATCAGTTGGAACTGGTCTACCAAATCATTGTCTTCACCAAGCTTACTGGTTCTATTTTCTCAACTCTTTCATTTCCTCATAGCTGTGTTGTGTGCTTGTTCATATCTGTGTTTGAAGACTTTGACTGAAGACTTTCTCAATTTCCTCAGTTCAATTTCTTCAGTCTGTTTGTCTTCATCCTGTGTTATCCTGTGTTTACGCTTCTGTACTCTGTGCCTATCTTCATTTCATTATGATGACTATGCTTGTATTCTGTTATGTTTACTTTTGAGTACTCATTCCGCTGCTGGTAGTTCTTCGCTAAGGAATTTCCTCACCAGCAAATTCCTTAGTGAAGAATTTCATAAAAATCACCTATTCACCCCCTCTAATCGATATAACGCACTTTCAGCAGCGAAGGGGAATTGTGTAGCCCAAGCTTCTTTAGATATGGCTATGTCGAGCCGTTCCTTGATGTCACCCCCGCTCCAAGTAAAGGAGCTGCCAATAACAAATACCTCCTGCAGACCATGGTCGCCCACACACTCCTTCATATGTCGTGGAAGAATATTACCATATTCCTTCTCACTGTTCACAAGAATTTCACTGAAATCTCTAATTATCGACCACGTCGTCATGTTACTATTATGCAGATCACACAAATAGGACCAAGATATTTATTTTTTGTCTCAATCAGGTTCACCATAGAAGCTTGCTAGGCGCCAATCAACACTATATCCGTCGTTAACCATCAATAAAATTAGAGGAAGAGTACCCCAACACCATTTCATTAAACTAATTGTCAAAACGAACAAGATCACCAAAGCGGTTAATGTTGAACTCAATTGCCTTAACTTTGTTTAGATAAAATTTAGTCAAGATAAATCACATCCGCTCCCATCCGCTCTTGGAGATCCAACAACTCACGTACTCCCATCGTTGAGAGCATGTCGGGATAGTTTCAGAAAAAAGACTTTCATCATCGTCGGTAGCCAGTGCAACGAGGAACATCGAAGGAAAAAAACTCTCAAGGGCCGTTTACTTCATGCCCACGGCCGCCTCGCCAAATCAGGGGCTCGCCAATATATTGACGGACGGATCGCTTGCCCCCGTTTCGCCCATGCGTGGATGTAGAATCGAACGCAACGACCGATTTTTTGACGTGGCGCCAGTAATTTGGCTTTGATTCAAACGGTGTCATGTGGCTCGAGTGAACGCTAAATTTTTTGCATGACAACCGCCGACCACGATCCAAACAGCCCCTCGGCGTCCGAAGCCGCCGGAGAAGAGCAATGCTAGGGGACGGCAAGTCTAGAGAGAAAACCCTGGCCAGGACATCAGTGAGGCTTTACCAATGTTGGTCTTGAGATTGATTCTCACGTGACGAATTGACGACACTGCGTGATCTGTTTTTTCTTTTCGAGAACTCGTGATCTGATAATGGGTATCCCACGATCATATACCGGATTAGTGGCACAACGGGAGTGCGGAACAGCGTCACCTAGCCGGGTCAGCCTACCAACCCAAGAAACCACATCCGAACCCAAATCTGCGCCCCTCCGTCGCCATGGCTCTCTCATCCCTCTTCGTCTCCCTCCCCCTCCCCATCCCGAAGCCGCCATCCACCTCCAAATCAAGCCGCTTCCTCCCTATCCGGGCCTCTGCCGCCGCCGCGACCGCCTCCCCATCTTTTGACCTGCGCCGCTACTGGACCTCGCTGATCTCGGAGGTCGAGGGCGAGCTCGATGCCGCGATGCCCATCCGCCCGCCGGAGAGCATCCACAACGCCATGCGCCACGCCGTCCTCCCGGGCGCCGGGAAGGAGGGCGCCGCCAAGCGCGCGCCCCCGGTTCTCTGCGTCGCCGCCTGCGAGCTCCTCGGCGCGCCGCGCGCCGCGGCGCTCCCCACCGCCGCCGCGCTGGAGATGCTCCACGCGGCGTCCCTCGTGCACGACGACCTGCCGTGCTTCGACGCCGCGCCCACCCGCCGAGGTCGCCCGTCCACCCACGCGGCCTACGGCACGGACATGGCCGTCCTCGCAGGAGACGCGCTCTTCCCGCTCGCCTACACCCACGTCATCTCCCGCACCCCCTCCCCCGACCCCGTGTCGCACGCCGTCCTCCTCCGCGTTCTCGCGGAACTCGCGCGCACTGTGGGATCCACCGGCATGGCCGCCGGCCAGTTCCTCGACCTCGCCGGTGCCAGCGCCCTCGGTGAAGCCGAGGTCATGCAGGTCCTGACCAAGAAGTTCGGCGAGATGGCGGAGTGCTCTGCCGCGTGCGGGGCTATGCTAGGCGGCGCGGGCCCCGACGAGGAGGCCGCGTTGCGGCGATACGGCCGCACCATCGGCGTCCTGTACGAGCTCGTCGACGACATGCGGAGCGCGTCGGGAAACGGCAAGATGAGGAGCAACGCCAGCGTCCTGCGCTCTCTGGGCATGGACCGTGCGCTGGGCATCGTCGAGGAGCTCAAGGCGCAGGCCAAGACGGAGGCGGACAGGTTCGGTGATAAGTATGGCGACCGGGTGCTGCCTTTGTACAGCTTCGTGGACTACGCCGTGGAGAGGGGCTTTGAGCTCCAGGATGCAGCCACCGCGAAGCTTTAAGCATTGGCACAGGTGACATGTAGAGTTATGTGGTGCTGAAATTCTGTCATCTGAAACTCTAAATTTGTACTATATGTGTTTAGAACATTAGATGCGTGGTTGCTGTTTCTGTCCAAAACTTAGCAAGTCCCTGAAATAACATGGTATCAAATGATAAACTTATTTGATAAAATGTTACTAATAATTTTTGAGTTCCTACTGCATGGGAATGAAGCTGACCCAAGTTTACACCATGTTTGGAGCTTTCGAATTGTTCGTTTGTAAGAAAGTTTACCTGGTGTGCTTGTTCGTCGTTTGAAATTGTGTGAAACATCACATGATGGTAAAACATTTCGTAAGAAGTTTACCTGGTGTGCTTGTTCGTCGTTTGAAATTGTGTGAAACATCAAATGGTGGTAAAACATTTCAGGTACTCTAGGCCATCACAATGCTTTGTTACCTGACAATGATAAATATTCATAAATTTTGCCAGACATTGAAAATGAGAAAGCACGCGTCAACTAGTACTACTAGAGCGTCTCTAGGTCTTTCCTGAAAAATCAATTTCTTGATTCTTGTCTAAAAAGTATGGAGGAAGTTTCCTTTCGCAATCACCGCCTCTCGCCATTGCCGAAGCCGGCAACCTCTCCGGCCATGTCACTCGGATGCTCACAATCCCCACCCTTCCAAGTTGCGGTACCGCCTATTGCCACCACTCTTGCAACAACCACCTCTTGCTACTAAGCTGTAGCTCGCGGTCATCATCACTGTGCCGGAAGAGCTCTTGGCCGCCGCACCCGACCTTCGCTGCCTCCTAAGCCTCCTCCGACACATCTTCATCAAATTATATTCAAAATAAAAGAAAAGGACTTTTTGTAAGAAAACGTCCCCCGCTAATCCAGGCGAGCTTTCAAATATTTGTCCCACATTCATTTGGGAGCCTGTGTTGTGCCGACAATTGTCGCCTCCCAAGCCAAGCCACGGTGGGAACCAGGTCGTGGCACCTCTCCACCTCCACCGCGTCCCCTTTCTGATGCACGGTTGCATGCGAGGTGGGTAAAAAGGCTTTTTTTTTTCCTTTCATTTTCTCATTTTCCTGTGCAAATGTGGAAAATATATCTGAAATACCTTTATGCAAAAATATATGAGCTTGCATAGGAAAAAAAATTGGGGGGTGGAGGATGAACATAAATTTAAACCCTCAAATTCTAAGGCGTTCAGTTCATAGAAATAGTGTAAGTTATTAATTTTTAGGGAGGTACAAAGAGATTGTCATTTTTTTTGAATCAGGTATAATCTCTTTCCATTAATTGAATAACGGAAATACAAAGTCCAGATCCAGAGTTCAAGGGGACAGGAAAGGGGAAAGCGAGTTCAAAACGTCGCTAGGAAACTGACTACAGGAACTCGCCAATGGGACACCTGCTATGGGGGGCGAAAGCCCGATGACACTGCAACCACAAAAGTATCCAGTATCAGGACAGGCTCAACAGGTGAGCAGCGCCCACGCAGGAGCAGGGAACAAACATGAAAATACATAATAAGACAGCACTAGGCAACCAACCTAGGTCAGGAGAGGAAGGAGATGAAGCTCCTAGCTTGCTGTAGAATCGTCTGTGGCCGCAGCACACATCCGCATCTTGTTGCTAGCATTCTCCCTCAACATCATCATGCCACGCTCCAGAGCTTCACCATCTACGCCTTTCATTAGCCATGCCTAGTAGTTCATGAAAACACAAGAGGAGTTGCCTCAAAAAAAAAAAACACAAGCAAGAACACAATCTCAAAAGTGGGTGGTTCATATACACCCAGTTCCCTCAATTGTTTAGTGTATAAAGGGGGCGATCCATTCAAGGAAACCACCCAGACACGGGCCACGGCACCAGATCTCAACAATCACCCTTCCACATATATTATATTTTTTAACCTTCATGATAGCTTTCCAGATAGGGGACTCGTTAAATTTCCTTTTAACCGTGGCACCGGTATCCCTCTTGAGATACTGTGCTTTGATCAACCTTACCAAAGCCCTTGTTGAGTGTCAAGTTTCCACCATTACTTGACCAACAAGCTAATGTTTTGCTTGCGAAGGTCTTTCATTCCAAGCCCACCTTTTGTTTTCGATCGACACACACAATCCCAGCAAACCAGGTGGTATCTTTTTTGACCTCCCAAACTTTGCCAGAAAAACGATGTCCGTGTTTGTCAAGTTTCTCAATGAAAGTCCTGGGAAGGAGGAACATGGCCATTAAAACCATTAAGGTATGCATCAATGACGCCGCCTCACGCGTGCCACGTCCAACGCATGGATTGGGCAGAAAAAAAGGGATAAAAGAAAAAAATATACAAGTGGTGGAGCGAAACCCTGTCATCCCCACTCGCCTCTCCTTTCCTCTTTCGTCTGGCAGCTAGGGTTGTCATCGCCGCCGCCGCCACACCCACCTCCACCATCCATGCCCCTCCAGCCCCGGCCATCAGAGAAGGCGCCCTCCTGAGAATCCCCATGCGGCGCTGCCGTTCGGTGAGCAAGGAAGAGGAGATTCAGAGGCTCGAGGAGGTCGCCATTACCACCGGTGAAGAGGATGCAGACGTCCTCCTTGATAAGTAAGCGCTCGTTACTTTGCTCGATATGACCCGAGGGGAAGAGCGGGAAGTGGCGGCGGTGGTCTGGCCTAGTGGTGACCAGATGATAAAAAGTGGTCGGAGGCGCTGCGCCAATCAGCCTGCAACAACGGCAAGATGGCGGAGATTGGGCACCAGCGGTGCCAAAGGTGCGCTGGCTTCCTCATGTATCCCATTGCCGTCGCCTGCCCGCCGTCTCCTTCCTGCCCCAGGTGCTGGTCTGCCATCTCTCTCTACTCTCTCTCTCTCTCTCTCTCTCTCTAATTCCCAAGAACGCTGAAATTTCAATCAGGTTGTATGAAAATATTAGTCTATGTAACATGTACTTTTTCTTAAGCTGTTGCTCTTGCTTCTTATTTCTGAAATTTGTTTCTTGATGCACCTTCATTTCGACAATGCTACAAAATAATTTCTGATCTGAGTACCCAAAAAAGGTGAAAAATCAGATACGGAAAGAAAAATAAATCAAAACAAGAAGAGGAAGGTGAAATGTACATAAGGTTGGACACCATACGAGCGAACCCCTGGAACCTTATATATTTTTTAGGTAATTCAATCCGTGTTTTTCGTTTTTTTGGTTGCTATTGAACTGCATAATATATCTCCCTGGAAGTATTATGTTTAAAAGCACCGGTTGATGTTCTGTTTCATTCTTTTCCTTTGTAGGAGCTTCTTGTGGTAGATTAAAGAGGTGTACACTTCTTCTAAGAACTACTATATTTTTTCTGTATATTAGGGTCTGTTTGGATTGGTTCCTATACTTGCCCAACCAAATAATTGGCGTTGACAGAGCGGTGGGCGTTTGTTTCGATTGGCGCCGATAAATTAGCTCGCCCGCTGCTCGTCAGCCCTTTGCGTTCAGTTTTCCGTCAAATCATTGGCAAGGCGGGGAGGGCCGAAACCTCCACCAATTTTTTGGCTAGCCCATGGTTGGCGGGGCGGGCATTGGCAGAATCCAAACAACCTCTTATGCTTTTCATTCAATTAAGAGTATGAACTCATGTTCTAGGAATTGAATGTGATAGTTCATGTTCAGCGGATTTCGCTGGCAGATACACACGGTGCTCACGAGCGCCTCGAGCAACATGGATCCGATGTTTATGATGAATCATTTCACGATTAGTTAGAGGCTGCAGTGAAACATTACTATATGTGACAAGTATTTCTTTTCTTAAGTTGTTGTTGTTGTTTCTCATTTCTGAAATTTATCTTTTGATGCCTAATTCAGACAACATAGCACATTACCTTTCTGCTAAATTTTATAAGTGACAAAATATGTTTCAGATACATCACTGCCGCTTTCCGTTTTACTCTTTTTCTGAAGTAAATAGCTTCATTCTTATGCTTCACAATTTCCAGTGGGAAAAATCACATTTCATATTTCTAACGCTATATTGTATTATACAATGAACAGAGTGAAGAGAATGACCAGCCAGAGTACATCCGCGGTGAGCACATGCCTTATTTCTCACAGGATCATGATCTACCATGTATCACCGTACTTCTTTATCGACTGCCTTCAACTATTCACTACATCTGCTAGATCAATATTTATTTCCTTTGCTGCTCATTGCTCTTTTCTACTTTTGCTTACTCAATGTTTCATTTCTTTTGTACTGATTACTTTTAGCATGTAAGGCTTTACAAATTGCTTTCACCATCTCCTATATTTCAGAACTTCCACCTGTCTCATTTCGAAAACTAATTTTCAATTAACTTATATGACTTCATGTCTACGCGCCGCCTATGCTGTTATATAGCTTAAATTTCTTTTCCCAAATAAACAATCACACTTATAGCTCCTGCAAACGGTACATAACTTGCTCCTCACCTAAATTGAAATGATTGCAGGAACACCTTGTGGGATCCAGTACTTCGAAGAGCTTGAAGATCATTGTTACAGGGGTAATGAGGTTAAGCTCTATGAACACCAGGTAGACGCTCTCTTTGCTATGTTCTGGCACAAGGAGCCAGACATCAAGTACTACATGTGCACAATCAATAAAACATTTGCTAAGCCAGGCCACCGCATGGTAACCACAAAAACACTCTTATCTTCCATATCACACAACAATCCTTGTTCATCTAAATCACATGCTTTCTTGTAACATTACTTTCAGGTACAATATACTGAAGACAACCTGCTGGACTATATTGATCCCAACAATGATACACTCATGGTCAGGCTTGCAGATGCCCGTCTACGCGTCGAATGTCGCATTATGCTAGGAACTGACAAGAAGGCCACTATAACCACCAGCTGGTCTGAGTTTCGTCGCCGTGCCAACATTCGCGAAGGAGACATCTGTGCTTTTCATTTCAGGGTCACTTCAAAGCGCCGCGTGTTCTCACCATGCACTGCCTCTAGATCCACCATCGAAGACACCGCAGTTCCTGTGTGAATATAATCTAGCACAGTACATCGAATTATGCTCGTGATTAACCAATGGTTTACTTTTGGACCCTGCTATCTCATGATTTTGAAGATCTGAAAGCTATGCCGTTGCCTATGTAAACTCTACTATTCTCAGTCATGTGGTTTACATCCACCTGTTCAGATCCATAATGGCACTCTTTTATATATATCTATTAATTTCTACTCCTATTCTCTGCTTCAAATGTCAGGTGCTTAATTAACAACAATATGAGACATGCCAACCAGAACAAAAATGTATGTGAAAGGTGCACCCACTAGCTGGCACCGCCCAGCTGCCCCTCAAGAGGCGCGCCACGGGCGCGCCCTAACCCCTAGTGTAAAAGTAAACTATACTAGTCAGGGAGGATTTCAGGGGAGTGAGCCTGCCTCCCAAGGAGGCTACATTCCAAATGCAAGATTCACAACACTTCAGAAACTTTTTACCCACAAAAATCTAGTCCAAGCATCTCAAAGTAGAAAAGCTAACTCGGACCCCCAAGTATTTCATGGGGAAATGGCTTATCTGACAGTTAACCAAATTAGCCTAGAAGTCCAACATATTATCATCACCCCCCCCCCCACACACACACACACAGAGGATTTCACTTTTTAGGTAGCTGATCTTCAATCCTGACATAAGCTCAAACATATATAACAACAGTTTTAGGTTAACAGCCACCGAGGGGTCATGCTCAAAGCAAAGGACAGTATTGCAGAACAAGCACACCACCACTAATGGAATCAGGGGCTAAGCCTGATAGCAACTTCTCTTTCTGGGCACTGAAAATCATTCTAGACAAACTTCCAGCAGCAAGATTAAATAGAAAAGGAGACAGGGGATCTCCTTGACGGATCCCCTTGTGGCTCTGAAAGTAAGGGCCCGTCTTATACCATTGTGAAGAATTTTACAAACAGTTTTGCTAAAGCACATCTAGATGTGCTATAAGTATTGCACATCTAAATCTTATATCATTGATTTTACACTAAGATTCGTGTAAGAATTTTCTTTTGTCTTTTCCCCTTTTTCTTTCTAGTTTAATTAAGCACTTAGATGTGCAATAACTAAGGCATATCTAGATGTGTCCTAGACAGTCCCTTTTACAAATCCATTCACACGAGGTATCATTAAAGCCCCTCAACTTGTAGCATTCTAGCAAAAAAGACCCAATTGATCTCATCGCAAACCTTTTCAAAATCAAGCTTAAGAACTATGCCCACTTTCTTCTTAACATGAGTGTGGTGAAGGCTCGTGCAAGGTCGGGATCCCGTCCATAATATATTTATTTTTATAAAAGCATTTTGGTGACAACTAACCAACTTATCAGAATAGGCAGCTACCCGATTGTTAAGAGTTTTGGTGATCAGTTTATAGGGCAGCGAAGAAGGTAGATAGGATGGATTTTATTGGATTTTTTTTTGCTCGTGACAGCTTCAGGATCAAGGTAATCAAACCATAATTCAGACGCGCTACATCCAGAGTACCCACGTGGAAAGCCTTGAAGAGACGCATGATATCAGTATTAACGAAATCGCCACAACTTTTGTAAAACTCCACGGAAATATTACCAGCCTAGGAGCTCTATTACTATCCATCTCAAACAGAGCCACTTTTACTTCTTCCTCAGAAGAGGGCCGAGTTAGAAACTCATTATCATCATCGTTAAGTTTGTCATGCTGTCCCCATGTTTTAGGGAAAGGGTGGAAAAGGTTTCCGGGGGCGGGCCTAAAGAGGTCCCTTGTGATGGGAGGTAGCATAATTCAGAAGGTTTTCGGTGCCCTCAATCGTCACCTCACCATCAGAAAAAGAATGGGTCGTGTTTTTACGCTTCCTACCATTAGCGATGCGATGATAATATCTGATCCCCTTTAAGCAACCAGCCTTCACTAGATTGTTGGAGCCAAAACAACTCTTCGTTCGTGAGGATTTCGTTGAGTTCACTCTTCGTTCGTGAGGATTTCATTGAGTTCAGCTAGCAGAGAGGCCCTACGACAGCAAAGCTCAGCATCAATAGCCAATAGGCCCTCAATGCTCTCAAGCTCCGGCTTGAAAACCCACATCCACATTTCTCCCCTGCTCGAACACCACCAGACCAGTCGCTCTTACAAACACTGGCATCGGCAGCCTCCATGGGCGGTGCTTCGTGGGCACCACCAGACTGGGGCACGGGCCGAGGCGTGCCCTTGCGTAAGATGCTTCAGAAGACGACCCACCGCAACGCCCACGAATGCGACTTCACACCAGCGCGGTTGTGCTCTTCTTACTCCGTCGCGCTCGCACCGTTCGCCATGAGCAGTCGGCGTCAGAATTGCCGGGTCAAGAGGCGAAACGGCGTCGTGTTTCCGCTCGACGCTGGCCTACCGCGCGTGGAGGAGACGGCTGGAGCTGCCGTCTCGTTCCATCACCAGAAGATATTCAGAGCTGGGCCAAGCAGCAGCGTGCTTTCAACAAAAGTTTCAGCGGCAACGGCAGGCCGCTTTCAACATTTCCAATGGCCACTATCTGCATTGCCTATCACCAAGTGCACCAAAGCTTTTTATACTACACAACACACTCATCACAGCAGGCACACTAACAGCTAATGGCTATCCGCTATAGTTGCTACTGCTGTATCTTCTGGCCCTCGCGTTCGCCGCTTCAGGCATAGCTCCATGTCGTCGGCATCCTTGTGGACTGAAGAGGGGGCACGTTCCGCACGTTCACGTCCAGCGGCAGCATCCGGTACTCGATGTCGAGGTCCTTGAGCACTCTGATCATCTCCTGGAGCACCAGTTCCCTCCTCACGAACCTCATCCCCATGTCCTGGAAGTTGAGCGTGTGCCGGAGCCATATGGACACCTTTAGCTTGTTGGTGTCATCTACATCTCGGAGGACAACCATCGCACCAGGGTACCAATGCTCCTTCTTACCGTCAATGTAACTGGGCCACAAGTAAAAAAAAAGCAACTATTAGTTTGATGTGGTAATATCAGCAGCAAATGGCACTACAAACTTCATATGCTTATGTTTACATCTATATTGTCAATATGAAACTGAGATAACAGAAGCACCGGTACGCACCGTAGTATTCTTTCCTTCATGAGAGCTAGTTTTTCCACCGGCGTGGCAACATGAATAGAGAAGTCAATTCCCTCTCCCATATCAGGACTCCTGTAGAAATTAAAAATCGGCTTGGTGGCCAGCACACTGTTCGGATAATAGATCTTCAGGTTATCATAACGTAGGAAGACTGTCGTCATGATATTCATTTCCTCCACAACAACCTGAAATTCAAGTGCTTAAAACGTCAGTCAAAGAACGCAAGGTATTATCCTATTAAATAAACAAGGAGCACCGAGAAGATATTTTCGTTACCTGAACTTCTTCAATCTCACAGCGGTCACCGACATCGAAAGGATGCATCACGAATAAGAAAATAATTGCCTCAAAAATTGTCTTCATAGTATTCCCGAACACAAAAACTGCCACAAGAAGCTGTGAACTGATGAAGACAAAGAAATGTGTCGTCGCTATGCCCAAAATAAGAAGCCAGAGAGCAGACACTATGAGGCCAACAACGACATTGCACATCTGGTTGAGCTTGTTAACTGCAGTTTTTGTATCGTTAAGTGTTAGGGCAAGAGCTTTGCGCTCTCTAAATGCATTCACCTACAGAAGAAACCATATGACCATGTTAGAAAAGGCATCTTGACGTCAGAAACCAATGATAACTCTATGCAACTTAGATAGTAGGGTAATAAGATCATTACCACCCAGTTCTTCAGAGACCTCTTGCTGACCCTGCAGTGCTCCTGTGCTCCTTCAAAAAGATGCATAGCTTTGATGGCTTCCTCCTGCCTCATGAAGCGCATCATGTCTGCCAAGTATATGTATCTGCATTATTCATACATTTGCCATCAAGAATCTGAATCAGTAAATTGCCACTATTCTTAGAACTACCACATTTGAAATATTGAAGTGGGGGCTGAGGGCAAAGGGCAAGTATTCTTGTAAAATTTTGCAACATGGCACCCGCCAAAAAAAAGTTCTGCAACATGTCCACTTCAGTGATTAACAGTGAACACAGCAGTGCACTACAAGTCTTAACAGTAAGCATGATTTTTTTAGCATGATATTTATGAAATTAACAGAACTACTAATTATACTACAGGTGTACCTCATGAGCTCAAAATTTCTACATGGCAGATGAAGTACAGTTATCTATCTAAAATGATTTAACTCGCAAAGTAAAAGATGAGGACGCTTATCTAAGATAACAACAAAAAATGCTTACTTGGATCCAGGTTTCGCCACATTATGGAAGATCTTCTTGGCGGCCAGCTGCGCCTCATATTCACTGCGAATCTGTGTCGCAGACTCATCGCCCTCTCCTGTTGCCTGCTGAATCTGCTCGTCCATTGTGGTGAGCGTCCCAAAACGAACAATCTTCATCAGCCTCTTCATGTTCCATGCCGAGACGTTTTTCTGATTGAGCCTGTGGAGCTTGTCAATGGTGATCCCTTCGTCAATCTCACGCTGTTTCTTCTCCTTTGACAGCTGCCTGCTTGATTGGTCTCCCTTAGAGATTAAACCCGAGATCCGGATGCTCTTTTGCCCCGAAAGATTCTTGGCTGGCAAGGCGGCACGCAGCTCTTTCGGGATGGTTGCGCCTGCCCGTTGCAGCTCACGCACCTCAGCAAGCACGTAGTCCTCGTCAACCAGTGGCGGCCCAGAGAGTGTCTCGATGACATACTGGTTGAACAATGCCTCTTGAATCCGATCAAAGTACGTGGAGACATGGAAGGACGAGGCCAGCACCTTGAGCAGCAGCGTCTTGACGAGGCGGATGAGCGTGGCGACGAGGAAGCAGAAGAGCACCTTTGTCACGTAGGGCAGCACCGCCGTGTTTGTCTGGACGTTCTCGTCGAACAAGAAGTGCCACGACGCGAGCACCAGGCCGAGCCAGAGCGCGTTCTGCACGGCGCCGCGCACGCCGTACACGAAGTAGAGCACGCGCTTCCGCAGCACGAAGTTGCGCTCCACGCAGAACACCGCGATCCGGATGACCCAGCCGGAGACGAGGCGGCCGCAGATGAGCACGAACACGAGGAGCTCCCACTTCCAGAGGTGCAGCTCCCAGACCTTCTTCCGGGACAAGGGCTTTATCGTGAGGCTGCACACCAATGCCCCGATGATGAGCACCAGGCCGACCCACTGCAGTATGGTGAGGGCGTCCAGCTTCCCGCGCTTGAAGTCGTCAGGGATGTCGTCGTCTATGAACGGATCGTCCTCCTCCTCCTCCATGGGGCCCGACTTGCCGATGCCGCCCGACTTGCGCCCGGAAGGAGACTGGCCGGATTTGCCGGTCATACGCCCTGAAGGGAACTGGCCGGACTTGGGAGGTCGCATGGCAGAGGACTTGCGCTGCTCCTCGTCGACGGCAGGCGGCGCCATGGGTGACTGTGGTGGCGGGTCCATGAGCCGGGAGCGCGTCTTGGCTCGCATTAATGGGCCCTTCCCCGCTGGAGTGGAGGTGGAGGTGTTGCGTATACCGTCATCGCCGGCGCGCCTACGGCCGCCGGCGGTGTCGGAATCGGATGAAGAGGACGAGGACGACTGGCGGTTCTTGAAGGACACGCGCGGCGTCTCCCGCTCTCGGGAGTTGGATAAGGACGGGTGTGACGACCTCCCGATGTCGTCCATCTCCAGGTCGAGGTCGAGCGACAGCTCGGCCCCGGCCGCCTTCTGCTTCCGGAGGAAGTTCCCGATGAGGCGCGTGGGCGGGTCCTCGGCGACCTCCACCGGGGCGCTCGCCTGCTGCTTGGGCGAGAACGAAGGGGACGATACCTGCGGTGACGTGGGCGGCTGCGCCGGCCGGTTCTTGAAGCTGAAGTCCTCGACGCGGGGCGCGGGGGCTCCCCCTTTCCCGCCGCCCTCGTTCTTCCAGAAGTCGTAGCTCCCGTCGTCCCAGCCCTTGGTGGGCGAGCTGGCGGCGGTGGACAGCGTCCTGCCCGCCGTCGGCTTGGCTCCGGCGTTGGAGCCGGAGCCGGCATTCCCCGCCGCCCCGCCGACGGGGACGGCGAATGGCGCGGGGCCGTTCCCGTTGCCGTCGATCTTGAGCACGACCTCCCGCCGCTCGCCGAGGCCGGGCTGCTCGTCCGACCCCGACAGCGACCTGGCCGAGCCGTAGGACCTCAGGCTGCTCTTCCGCTGCACCTGGTCCATCGCCGCCGACCAACGCGCACCACAGACGCCCCCAGACGCACACGAGCGGCCCGCTCCCTCCCACCTCTCACCCTTTCAGCGAAAATCAATCGCTCGCTCGAGGCGAGCGTTGCAAGTCTAGGGCCCCGGGACGGAGAGGGTTCGGGAACAACGTGGAGCGGCGCAAAGCTGACAACACTTGGCGAACCTTTTCGCCGCTCTCTGCCTTGCCTTGGGCCTCGCGCCCCGCCCCCGCTACTTGTAGGCAGCGGCCGGCGCCCGTCATGAGCCAGCGCACACCGCATCACGCCGAGCGCCGGTACGTGGCGCGCTCTTGGCTGGGATTTGGACGGGAAGGGATTAAACAAGCGGATTTCCTGCTGCTAAACTGAGATTTGGGTGCGCGGGGGAGGCCTCGACCGTCACGTCCGAGATTTGCGGCGCGGAAGTGGGGGCGCGTCAGCATTTTTCGGTAGTGAATTAACCTGTCGAGCGTCGACCACGGTGAAAGAGACGAGAAGAGAAATATCGTGTACTCCTGTATACCATACCACAGCCCACAGTACGGTATTCTAGGCGTAAAGTAAGGCGTGACGCGACAATGTACGGCAGTACACCGTATCCACGCAGTAGACGCCCAATGTGAGCCGGAGCGGGTGTTGCCATCGCCGCGATCGGCGTCGCTCGTGCCGATCTCGGGTCGTGCCTGCCGGCCATGTTTAAGGATGGATCGACCCCGTGGAAAAAGATTGGCACCATCGATGCAAAGCATTGTGCATGCATGCTTGGCATGTGACCCCTGCTTTCGGCCCCGTCACCGGTCGTATCCCGCCCCGGAGGCCCAAGCGCGGCACGCCACCGGTAATCCCACTACGTTACCGTCCTAATCTCGTGATTTGGACGGATGATGATCATGGAGACGATGGAATAACACAGTGGACGGACGGCACAGGAGGTCGGCTCGACGTCCGTCGGCCTCGGCGGGGACGAGAGGACCCATCCCGCTTCTCTGTCTGGTCGGAGGAGGTCTGGAGAACCGAAACGTAAATTCTTCACATGGGTGCCACCGTTGTTGGTTGCATAACGAGATCGACCTTGACGTGTGATGGTTTGGCCATTAGCGGGCTTGGTTCAGATGGGCCATGCCATGATGGAGTGCCAATCAATCATGATGCCACACCAATAATCGGTAGCGCCCGCACGCACATTAGCATTCCCTCAAAAGAAAAAACCCACGGTAGGCAAAAGTTTGGGGGAATAGAGAGAAAATCGTGCTGTAATGTGCAAAGCGTTCAGGCTGTTTTCTAAAGACAGAGAAAATGTTTTGCCGAGTTTATGATGAGTACGTGCGGTGGAAGGCGGGGATGAGACGGGCCGGGCCGGCGGCGAGCTTGTTTTGCAGAACCAAGAGAGGGGAGCTCGAGGAAATGGCGGTCCCGGTGGGCGTGGATAAGCTGGATTTGGAGGGAAGGCCGCCGGGTAGAGAGGGCTTATCTTTCTGTATGTAGGGTGCAGCTACAGGATGAGACCGGGTGATGGTCCTACTTCATGCAAGTCGGGGGGTATTGATTTAGCCAGCGTGACTAGACAAGGCGATGGCTCCTCTACTACTACATGCGAGGTCGTGGGGTCCCGCCTAGCAAGTTCCTATACTGTGCCCATCTATGTTTGTACACGCATTATTTGTACTACAATTTCATTGATTGTCACTGCATGTTTGGTCATGTACTGTTTCCTTCCTTACTTAGCTTTACCTGGAGGAGTCGGCTCCAGCCTTACACGACACGAAATCTCCCAATTAGATGGCAATCATTAAGCCCGTGGATGACGGGCAACAGTGGTAACGTACTGTACATCCAAAGTTGTTTTATCAGGCACAAACAAACTGCAAGCCGGAGGAGATCAGGGGTACGGTGATTCATTGCCTGGGTAGCATCTGAGCCAGGCGAGTGGAGGTACCACATACGGAGTAAGTACCACCTATAGTGTGGACCTCCGGCTGTTTTGTTTCAGTCTAAGCGTAGTAGGCTGGGGCTTTAGAGCAGGCAACCCGCCCCCCATGAGATGAGACGAGATGATTCCCAACTTTTTGGAGTCGCGGCGTGGAGCTGACACGAGAAGGAGCTGGGAACCCTTTGTGTATCCTAGGTTTAGTTGCGGTTTGGATCATCATCATGAACCAAAGATTGGTGGATTCACCTTTTTTCCTTGGTCTAACGTCATCTCATTCATGTGTGTCCTCCCTTTATACCGAGCCGTTTGACTAGTGACACTAGTGAATGAAAGCGCATCTCTTTACGTGACTACGCCGCGCGTCTACTCGAAGATAAGGTCAGAGATCACCCGCTCTGCTCCTACTCCTCTAGCTGTAGGCATTGATGCGCCGGTAAAAAGAATGCTCCGCTATCACCCGCTCCCCGGGGAAAAGAGCGCAACGTGTACGAACAGAACCCTCACGAGTGCGCCGGCGAGGCACACCTGTGCCGCGCTGTGTCGAGCCTGGATCCTGTAGCATGCGCACGCGGCGGGGCCGGCCTGGCGCGACGGCCGGTTCTTTCGGGGAACGGTACGGCACGCCAGGTAACCAGTCATGCACGTAGGAGTACTACGTCTGCGTTTCTTGGGCTGCGCAGATCGAGACACCGGCGTATGGTACGCGGGACGGGGACGGGGCCCGGCGGGCAGGTGGGTACGACCACGGTCTACGAGACGACTACGGCTGTGCCGGCCTGTGCCGGCGTTGTCGCGCCCGCGCCCCGTTTCATACCGGCCGGGCTGGGGTGGGGCGACGCGGCAGCTGGCTGCGGGCAGCCTGGATTGGCTGGCTTGCTTGCTTGAGTGCCCGGCCACGGCTCCGGCTCCGGCGAAATGATGGTTTTTGCTGGAGGGGCGGACAGCTGTGTGGGCCGGATTGGGCAGGCGGTCTGTCGCGTGCTTCAGCGGGGATCGTCGGGGGAGGTTTTGGACCTTTGCGTTTCCGGGCGATGGGGACGTGCCCATGCACGACGAGGCTGCTGTTTTCAGGAGAGGCTTCCTCCGTCTCTCTTGTCCTTGGGGTCTCGCCGTCGTCCTCTCCATGTCGACCACTGGGGACAGGCACTCGGATGGCACGCGGGAATAATGTTTTAACGTAATAATTGGGTCGCATGCGGGAATTATTTGTGTGTGCTGTTTAGAGAAAAGGCCAGAGCCCGAATTTATAAATAAAGCCACATGGCAGCGTCACGAGACCAAACAGGAAAGAGACCAGTTAACGAGGAGAACGCACACAGCGCACGGAACGAAAAGTATATAAAAGTAGCCAAGGAAGGATGGATACAGGCAACTGCCATACACGGCGCGCAGGCCGGAAAAGAGTGAGACCTAAACTCCGCAAACAGCACTATCAGGATTAGACGACAGGATCCCGTCTGGAGATGTGAGATGCCGAAGCCCGGATTTTGTCGATGAGCAGGTCCAAGGCATCCCGATCAACCTCCTTAGTCAATGATCTCCACTGCTGCAATAATATACATGATTTGAAAAGAACGTCAGCAGGCTTAGATGGGAAGATATGGTCAATAGTAAATTTGTTCCTAATGGTCCACAGAGCCCAACATAAGGCACCCAGGCCAACCCAAAACACCCTCTTGGTGACCCCAACCAAAGCTTTGGCTAGGGTTCGAATATCGGAGAAAGAGGAGGGGTTCCAAGAGACCTGAAGCCAAGATCTGACACAGCACCAAACCAGCTTGGCCAGCACGCAATTGAAAAAGATGTGATCAGAGTTCTCCAAGGCCCCACATAGATGACAGAAATCCGAGCCAGGCCCATTGCGCTTTTTAATCTGGTCAACAGCCGAACAGGCGACCCACGAAAGGCTTGCCAAAGAAAATTTTAATCTTAGGAGGAACTTTGGACTTCCAAACACAAGAGAATCTGGTCGAAGGAGTACCACCAATAAGTCTAGAATAAAGCGACTTGACCGAAATCTACCTGAGGCCGAATGAGGCCAGACTACAGAATCGGCCGACTCCGAGAGCACGGGGAAGAGGGCAGAGAGACTTTGCCAATCTTCCAACTCTTCAGGAGACAGGGCCCGACGAAAGGCCAGATCCAGTTATTAGTCCGCCACCTCCGCGATGGAGATACCCGGATTAGGACAGTAAGAGAACAAAACCGGAAAACTCTCAGCGAGGGGGGCATCCCCCGACCACCAGTCCAACCAAAAGAGGATTGCCATCCCATTACCAACATTAAATTTAACATGTTCCAGGAAAATAGGTCTGACTTTGACAAGGGATTTCCAAAATTGAGAGCCGCGCCTCGCGGTGGCAAACAACGGGTTGGAATGTGGGAAGTATTTAGCCTTAAGAATCGAGAACCAAAGCGAGTCAGCCCCACTAGTTAAAATTTTCCACCACCACTTGATAAGCAAACAAATGTTCATCACCCGAGTATTAATAATACCTAACCCCCCACGGTTTTTAGGCTTACACATATGCTGCCACTTGACCAGCCTATATTTCCGTTTGTTATCCGCGGAATTCCAGTAGAAGGCTCCCCTATGTTTGTCGAAGCCAGCATGCACGCCATCCGTAAGAAGATAGAAGCCCATAAGAAACATGGGGAGAGAGGATAAGCAGGAGTTGATTAGAGCAACTTTGCCATCATTGGTATTATATCTGCCTCTCCAAGGGAGCACCCTGTTCCCCACTTTAGCGACCGCTGGAGCGAAATCTTTAGCATGGAGCACGCCAGGAGAGATAGGAAGGCCTAGATATTTAAAGGGAAAGGAACCCAAAGAACAGTTCAGAAGCCTGGCAACCCGCAAGGCTTCCGCCTCATCCACACCCGTCACCAGGACCTCACTTTTAGCGAAATTAATCTTAAGACCCGAAACAGCTTCGAAACACAACAGGATGAATTTAAGATTGGCAATGCAGGTGTCATCCAGCTCCACCAAGATAATTGTATCATCCGCATATTGCAAGTGGGAAACACCCTCCGGAAGTAAATGAGAGACCACAGGAGCAATGTGCCCACAACGGGCCGCCCTGGAAAGCATGCACGAGAAGGCGTCGGCCACAAAATTAAAAAGAACAGGGGAAGCAGGATCCCCTTGGCGAAGGCCCCTACCATTGGCGAAGAAATTGCTAACAAAACCATTAACCGAAACGGCAGTATGGCCACCCGAGACCAACTGCATGATACGATGAACATAAGCACCGTCGAAACCTTTAGCAAGAAGGACCTGCTTGAGGAAGGGCCAGCTAACGGAGTCATAGACTTTCTCAAAGTCCAGCTTAAGGATAACCGCTTTAGCTCTCCGAGCGTGAAGATCGTGAACAATCTCATGAAGGGATAGGATACCATCAAGGATGAAACGCCCTTTGATGAAAGCAGATTGATAAGGACTAATAACTCTATGAGAAACCGGCGACAAACGATTCGCAAAGCCTTTAGCCGAGAATTTGGCGAAGTTGTTAATCAAAGCAATAGGTCGGAATTGGGAAATAACATCAGCACCCTTAACCTTGGGGATCAGGGTTATCACTGCATAGTTCAGGCGGGAGATATCGACAGTATCAAGACAGAAGCCCTGGATAACATTACAAACCAGCTGTTTCAATTGGGGCCAGAATTTCCGAAAGAAAGGAATAGAGAAGCCGTCTGGCCCAGAAGCAGCATTAGGATTGGCAGTGTTAACAACATCCCAAATTTCCTGATCAGAAAGAGGGATCATCAAAGAGGCATTCTCCTCAGGTGAGATTTTAAGACCTAAGTTCCAAAGGGAGGGAGAAATGGAGAAGCCCGATGAAGGTTTGCCCCCCAACAACGAAGAGAAGAAATCCACCACATGAGCCATAATAACAGACTGCTCCGAAGATCGCACACCATTAATGAGCAGGCTATTAATACCACATCGTCTACGCCTGCCGTTCGCGATCGCAAAGAAATAGGCCGTAGGGGAGTCGCCTTTTAGAGTCCAGTTTAGAGTACCCCATTGACGCCAATAAATCTCAGCCTGATGGTGTAACTGTATTAAAGCAGCCTCCAGATTATAACGAACCGCTCAACCATCGTCAGAGAGCCCAATAGAATCAGCCGCGCGATCCAGCGACAAGATCTGGTCTTCGAGGAAAGATTTGGTGCGACGATCCTCCGCCGCACGATTACGAGACCAACCTCTGAGGAATTTACGCAGGTTATAGGAACACGAATGCCAATCATCCAAAGGCCCAAAGGAGCAAGCATTGGATGATAGAGAAAGGGAGATCTTCGCTGCAACCATATCGACAAAGCCATCCACAGCCAACCAGGAGGCGTCAAATTGAAATCTAGCCGGAGGCCTGAGGCTAAT
The DNA here is from genome assembly GCF_003073215.2 of Triticum urartu. Taxonomy (NCBI): domain Eukaryota; kingdom Viridiplantae; phylum Streptophyta; class Magnoliopsida; order Poales; family Poaceae; genus Triticum; species Triticum urartu. Next base: position 437,808,597 of record NC_053027.1, on the reverse strand, counting down.
GGAACCATCGTCAAGAATTAAGGGGGTATGATCGGAACCGATAATGCATTTGGCGTAAAGAGAGGCCCTAGGGAACAAGGAATCCCACCTGGGACAAAGGAAGACTCTGTCAAGCACTGATCTAATAGGGATTGACTGATGATTGGACCAGGTATAACGAGCTCCCCCCCTCCCCCGAGGCAGCTCACGAATAGCATTGACACTAATGAAGTCGTTAAAGGCATTAGCCAGCGGCCAGGAGAAGTTATCATTACTTTTGTCATTAGGGCACCGCAGAAGGTTAAAGTCTCCCCCGATAACCATCGGTAAATTACAAGCATCGATCTTCAACGGAAGTTCATTAAGAAATAAAGGCGACAAGGAATGGTCCGCAGGCCCATAGACGACAATAAGTTCACAAAGAGTATTCTGAGCTTTATGAGAGAGAATAACACTGGCCCAAAAGATCCCATGATCAAAAGCAACAAAATCAAAAATATCTTTATTGGAGCCTATCAAGATCCCGCCAGAGTGCCCCGAAGCAGGTAAAAAGTTCCAATTAAATCTGTCCATGCCCACAATAGCAGAAAAGTCATTAGGGGAGAAGGATTCCTTGAAGGTTTCTACCAGCCCCACAAAGTCAATAGAATTAGAACGAACCAGATCTTTAAGTTGGTCACGGCGCCCCCTAGCACCGAACCCCCTAATATTCCAGAATAACGCCATCATTTATAAGAAAGATTCTTGATTCGAGGGCTCGACCTGCAAGGGGCCACGCAGGGTTTAGCACGCTTATTGGTGCCCCTTTTAGACAAGTTGGATTGGGGCTGGCCACTACCAGCACCCGCGTCCACGACCGGACCACTACTAGAAGCCCCTACCTAAGAGGCAACGGCCTCTTTGGCTTTGGCAATGGCAGCCTGAGCCATCTCGTTAGCCCGAATAATAGCAAGAAGAGAACTAGGAGAACCAACAGACGAATCAACCACCACCCCCACATCCGACATAATATTTAAAAGATGATCATCCGAAAGAGAAGGTAGAACCAACCGAACCGGAGAAGCAACAACAGAGGGAACGGGAGATGTACCTGGGGGAGGGAGATCCTTCACCGCAGCCCGCTTTTCAGCCCGCTCCAGGACAAAAACACCTGAATTCGCCACCCGCCTTCCTTTGCGAGCCGTGGACACAGGGGATCTAATCGCAGGCGACCACGCAGCAGGAGAGCCAACATGGGGACCCAAACGGGACATAGATCCCAAATCTTGATCAAGACGCCGACAAACCCCCGTCATGGAGTGCTTCGAGCCCGACGAGTTCCGGCTCTTAACCGAGAATTTGCGCACTGAGGATTTCTTCTTCCGGAGGGACTGGGATTCCACCACATCGCGAGCCGGGGAGGCCGGAAGATCTTCAATTCCCGATCGAGTGGGGGAGAGCGGGCGGACAGGAAGATTGGAGCAAGCACCAGAAACGGGGGTAGCAGAGCAGGGCGGGAACTTCGACATATCAGCACCAGCAGCAGGGACATTGGGAGCAGCAGACGGGATCACCGAATCATCACGAGGAGCAACACCAGAGGGAGCTTGGGATTGAAACAACTCACGTTCAGAATCTGCCAAACCATCCCATTCAGATTGGGTGAAGCAGAGGTTAGACCCATGGCCCAGATTAGGGCCACCCAGAGATCCGTCCCCCTCCTTATCATGCTTGTCCGAAGGGTTAGAAAGGGGAGGAGGGGGAGGTGGAGTCTGAAAAGCAACCGCCCCCTCCACCCGCACCCGAAGCTTAATACCATTGGGAGAAGGGAAGATATCAATCGAGCCATGAACCCGTTCAGGATCCACACACCAAACCTTCATCCTAGCAGGGCCAACCTTGTTCAGAGAGTCTTCATCCACCTCGATGGGCTTCCCAATCAGAACCCCGAAAGACATGAGAAAAGCAGACGAACGAAGACCAGCAGGCAAATCGTCAATCAAAACCCAGACTTGAGAGAGAGGACCAACTGCCGTACCACTGCAAGAAGCCGCTTTAACAGAAACCACCAATTGATTGAGGGGCAAGGTGAAGCTAGTGCATGAGGCAATCATCCGCAAACATTCTTTGGAGGGAAACACCACAGAGAACTCAAATTCAGATATCTGCACAACTTGCCAGTCCCATCCAGCCTCATCCCAAATGCGAAGCCCTTCCAGAAGAATTTGGGGCGAAATCTTTTGATCCTTGACCGTAACAATCGCAGCATTAGACAGAGCAGGTGCCACCTCCCGGACAGGCAAGTCACCGTCGAAGGCGAAAAAGGCGCAACCGGGGAGGCCCGAGCCGAACTGGATGACCGCGGGAGGTTTCTGCCTAGCCATGCAGTTGACCGTGAGGTGACCATCAGAGCGACAGATCAGGCAAAAAGGAGGGTTGGTGCAGCGAGACTGAAAATGGCCAGGCCTGTGACAAGCGAAGCAGGTGAGCGCCGAGGGGTTGTTATGGGAAGCAGAGGACGGGCGGGATTGCGGAAGCGACGGAGGAGGAGGAAGGATCCCATCCCCCATCCCTGGAAAAGGGGCGCCCCAGAGGCCGGACCGGGCGGCCGACGCGCCGGCCCCGCGAAGGACCGAGGCGGCGGACGAGCACCAGCACCAACCCCAACCGAGCGAGGAGGAGGAGGAGGGAGCGACGGAGCAGATGGACCGCGACCCACTCCCGGAGCAGGAAGGGAGGCAGAAGACGAAGAAACACCACCGTCAGAGGCCACCGCCGCCTCCCACGGGTCCAGCACCGGAGAGAGAGAATGGCCAGATCCAGAGCCCTGCGGGCCGGATCCGGGCACACCAACCCTCTCCGAGCGCTGCGACCACTCCGGACCCGAAGCCCGAGCCTTGCGGTCACGAGCCACCTGCTCGCGCGCCGCCTGATCCGCCTCCAACTTGGAACGGAGCGAAGCCTCGAGCTCTAGATCCATCGCGGAGGAAGGGGAGTCCTCACGGCGTCGCTTGCTGCCGGAGAGCGCCTTGCAGGAAGAGCCCCGCGACTTGTCCATGGATAGCACCATAGCAAAAGGAAGGAGGAGGGGTGGAGGTGGGGAGGATCTAATGAGGCGACGAATGGGAAGACGGTGACGGCGCAGATCGGAAGCGGAAGCTGGAAACCCTAGCAAAGGGGAGGAAGAGCCGCGGGGGATCCATAAATAGCCCGTCCGAGCCGTGCCCACCTGGGCCCGACTCGCCACATGGGCCAAAGAAGGTTGAGGAGCAGGAACCCGGACGATGGGCCCAACTGGGCCGGACGGGACCAGAGGGGGGAAATCTGCCACCGACGAAAGAGGGGGAGGAGAGGCAGGCCCACTGGGCAACGGCAAACCGCACGGCCCATCAAGCCCACCCGAGGGGACGTCCCGCGGCCCGATGGCCACCGCGGAGAAATCGAGATCTAGGTTACACGAAGCCACCAGCGACCCCGCCGTCGCCGCCGCCGGCGACGAGGCCGCCGCAGAGGCTGCAGGAGAGGGGGATGGGAGGCCACCAAGCTCCCCATCAGGCGCACTGCCCAGGACAACGAGATCAGGTGACGCAACAGCAAACTTACCAGACTTACGCCGCCGCCGAGAGATCCGAATCCAGCCATCGACCGACGAAGACGCGGCCACCGACCGGCCCTGGCCACCAGGAGCGAACTTGCGGGGACGAGAAGCGGCGGAAGGCACCACCCCCCCCCCCCCAGCACAAGGCACGGGACCACAGGGGGAAGGGACCGACGACCGCGAATCCTCCTCATCAGACGCAAGGGCCCAGAAACGAGATCCGAGCACCGGCAGCGGAGAAGACAGAGGGGAGAACCCACCCGCGGGGAGCCAGCGGAAGGGAGAGAGAGAGCACCTGCAAGCGGAGAGGGGGATGACCGGGCACCGGCCAGCGGGTCAGGGCGGGGAGCGGGACGGCTAGGGCAAGGAGGGGAGGAGGGGGAGCAGGAGGCGAGGGAGGAGGGAGGGAGGGGATCCATGATTCGGCCTCTTCTGATGTGTGTGCTGTTCAACGGGAGGAGGACGCGAGTCTGGGGGTGGTGGTTGTGACCAGATCGAGAGGACGATCGTCCACAGGTTCTCTACTGCTCGGCAGGGTATCTATGGACGGTGTTGGGAAGAGAACTCGGTGTTAGCTTCTCGGGCTGCAGTGGTCATAATATCAGGCTTGTGGACAGCAGATGCTTTCAAGTACTGTGCGCACAGGTGTGTGGGCGTGCTGCGCTGCTGCCGGACTGCGGCGGTGTGTGCTTGCGTGGCTCCTCCTATCTTGTCTTGAATTTTTGGGAAAGCAAGGAACTTGCTACGAATATTGCGTCACAGAACTTCTGCGTCACTTGTCACTACTACCATCGTCTAGGTTTGTTAGCCCTTCGCATTTTCTGTCAATGATTGACCATAGAGTTAACTCGTGAAAGATACTCTCTCCGTTCCTAAATACTTGTCTTTCTAAGCATTTTAACAAGTGACTACATACGGAGCAAAATGAGTGAATCTACACTTTAAAATATGTCTACATACATCCGTATATAGTAGTCATTTGAAATGTCTAGAAAGACAAATATTTAGGAACAGAGGGAGTAGTTTTTATATGTAAAAAAATAGGACCGCCGTAGCCAGCGGTCGTTTGCCCGTCAGCATGGCATTTGCGGCCGTTTGTGTATGAGGGGTGGCATTTTTGCTAAACTGCCATGTAAGTTTGTTTAATTTGCAGGAGTTTCGGCGTTCATCAGGATTGGGCTCTCGGCGAACGTTTGCCAAATATCATTACGGAAGAAAAAATCATCAAAACTTATTTCAAATATAAATCTATGAATACAATTTTTCTGATAGATAACTCATGTTTTGCTAATCAAACATGGTCAAAGTTTAGCATAAGATAACACAAAATGCGAAGGAGACTAATAAATACAGACGGGGTAGTGTGTTGTAGTATCAATTCCTCGTGATTACGGTGTCTTTAGAAGGTTTTAGATGGTTCACATTCAAAAGAAAGAAAGAAATATCCGCTCATCGAGCATGCTCACAAGTATATATTCCCTCCGTCCCATAATATAAGTGTTATTACATCCAATATTTTTACCGAAATGTTATATAACTAATGTCAGATTTTTGTCGTTTCCGAGCGAACGCTATTGTGATCGTTGGATGGAAGCACACAAATTGTGGCGCATGGTGTGTTGCCACATCACCACTACTATTCCTTCACTCCAAGCAGCAAGCTGCGCGAACATGGTGGCTAAGAGACGGAGAGGGGGGATCGAGAGCACATCTCCCATAGATAGAGTGCATATCCCCAGTCCCCTCTCTCGCTCGAGCTCAGTCATTGCCCAGCATCAGAATTTCTCTCGCCGACTGTCGGTACTAAAACCGGCAGACCTCGGGGTAGGGGGCCCCGAGCTATGGATCTTGGATCTACGGAAAACAGGGACGAAGGAGACAGTATTTAACCAGGTCCGGGCCCTCTCGAAGAGGTAATATCCTACGTCTTGCTTTTGATTGTATTAATGATCGTGTATCGAGTACATGCTTGATCTACCTCGAGATCGCAAGTTGTGTTCTAACCCTAGACCTAGGTGGTTGTAATTGTGACCGTCCTCCATATGGACTAAACCCCGCAACTTATATAGACACTGGGGTACCTAGGGTAACACATGGTCGGTTGCCAAACTAAGGATAAATATGCCGGCGGCCGATGCTTTCCTTAGAGTACACATCAAGTCTTCGACAGAGCCCATCTTGATCATGTTGAAGTGCGAGGCTCCTGGAGTCCTTCCTTGTGAGTACGGTGGGCCATAAGCTCGGCCCATGGACCGTGGGCCAACTAGGTTGGTGCCCCCTAGTCCAGGACACCGTCAGTAGCCCCTGAACTGGTCTTCCACGCCGAGGACAATGATCTTCTTTGGACACATGCCTCCGGCCTTGGAGTCTTCGGCTTGATAGCCGAGTTTCCATTAGTAATTTGAGTTCGGTTTCAGAGTCTTCGGCTTGACACGCAAGTTTTCCTAGACGATTCCTTTTATAATCCAGGGTCTTTCCGTCCATTGCAAGCTTCAATCGGGTCTGTTCTCAAAGGAATCCGCCTTCCGACCATGGCTTAACCAAACTTTTTTTGCATCCGAAGACACGAGATAACTTAGCCTCGAAGGCCAACCGTATATGTGTGAACAGTACCTATGACCTGCATTTTTTTTCCAAAACGCCACCACCTATAACTAGGCGGGTGAGTTATTGTTGCTAGAATCGTGGCCCAAGGCGGTTTTCTCATTGGCACGTCTCATCAAGGCAAAGATCGTGCCCTTATTTATATCATCAAGATTTTGTTTCACCCCACACGCGTAATGACATCTTTGGTTAAGTCGTGGCGATTTCTACGGCGCAGCAAAGGGGGGAACTCTTGGCCTTTCACAGGCTTATAAGAGTAAAGGAAAGCGGTAACAATTTCACGCTTCCATTCCTTCTCCCTCGCATACTGCCTCCTGATCTCCAATGCCCAGATCTAGCCTCTATCGCACCTGCGTCCTCGAGCTCAAGCAACTTTCAACCCCAGCAATGGCCAATGCCATCCTGGAGGGTCATTGGGCCGGCTCCTCTGTCACGGAGGGTGTGATCAAGGTGCTACGGGACATGAGATACTGAAGGAAATATGCCCTAGAGGCAATAATAAAGTTGTTATTTATATTTCCTTATATCATGATAAATTTTTATTATTCATGCTAGAATTGTATTAACCGGAAACTTAGTACATGTGTGAATACATAGACAAACAGAGTGTCCCTAGTATGCCTCTACTTGACTAGCTCGTTAATCAAAGATGGTTAAGTTTCCTGACCATAGACATGTGTTGTCATTTGATGAACGGGATCACATCATTAGAAAATGATGTGATGGACAAGACCCATCTATCAGCTTAGCATATGATCGTTTAGTTTTATTGCTATTGCTTTATTCATGACTATACATATTCCTTTGACTATGAGATTATGCAACTCCCGAATACCGGAGGAACACCTTGTGTGATATCAAACGTCACAACGTAACTGGGTGATTATAAAGATGCTCTACAGGTGTCTCCGAAGGTGTTTGTTGAGTTGGCATAGATCGAGATTAGGATTTGTCACTCTGAGTATCGGAGAGGTATCTCTGGGCCCTCTCGGTAATGCACATCACTATAAGCCTTGCAAGCAATGTGACTAATAAGTTAGTTGCGGGATGATTCATTACGGAACAAGTAAAGAGACTTGCCGGTAACGAGATTGACCTAGGTATGATGATACCGACTATCGAATCTTGGGCAAGTAACATACCGATGACAAAGGGAATGACTTATGTTGTTATGCGGTTTGACCGATAAAGATCTTCATAGAATATGTAGGAACCAATATGAGCATCCAGATTCCGCTATTGGTTATTGACCGGGGATGTGTCTCGGTCATTCCTACATAGTTCTTGAACCCGTAGGGTCCGCACGCTTAACGTTCAATGATGATTTGTATTATGAGTTATGTGTTTTGGTGACCGAAGTTCATTCGGAGTCCTGGATGAGATCACGGACATGACGAGAAGTCCCGAAATGGTCGAGAGGTAAAGATTCTTATATTGGAAGGTTATATTTGGACATCGGAATGGTTCCGAGTGATTCGGATATTTTACTGGAGTACCGAGGGGTTGCCGGAACCCCCCGGGGGAATAATGGGCCTTAGTGGAGATAGAGGAGGGCCGCAAGGGGTGGACGCCCCCCATGGCAGTCTGAATTGGACTAGGGGGAGGGGGCGGCGCCTCCCTTTCCCTTTCCCTCTCCCTTTCCTTCCTTTTCCCTCCGGTGGAGAAAGGAAAGGGGGGGGGCGAATCCTACTTGGACTTGGAGTCCAAGTAGGACTCCTCCCTTGGTGCGCCCCTCCTGGCCGCTGGCCTCCTCCTCCCCCCTTTATATATGGGGGCGGGGGGCACACCAAGATTTCTCTTAGCCGTGTGCGGTGCCCCCTCCACAGTTTACTCCTCCGGTCACAGCGTCGTAGTGCTTAGGCGAAGCCCTGCGCGGATCACATCACCATCACCGTCACCACACCGTCGCGCTGATGGAACTCTCCCTCGACCCTCTACTGGATCAAGAGCTCAAGGGACATCATCGAGCTGAACATGTGCTGAACACGGAGGTGCCGTACGTTCGGTACTTGGATCGGTTGGATCGTGAAGACGTTCGACTACATCAACCGCGTTAACCTAACGCTTCCGCTTTCGGTCTACGAGGGTACGTGGACACACTCTCCCCCTCGTTGTTATGCATCTCCTAGAAAGATCTTGCGTGATCGTAGGGATTTTTTTGAAATTGCATGCTACGTTCCCCAACAGTGGCATCCGAGCCAGGTCTATGCGTAGATGATATGCACGAGTAGAACACAAAGAGTTGTGGGCGAAAATAGTCATATTGCTTACCACCAACGTCTTACTTTGATTTGGTGGTATTGTTGGATGAAGCGTCCTGGACCGACATTACATGACCGCGTTCATGAGACTAGTTCTACCGACGTGCTTCGCACACGGGTGGCTGGCGACTGTCTGTTTTTCCAACTTCAGTTGAATCGAGTTTGACTACGGTCGGTCCTTGTTGAAGGTTAAAACAGCAAACTTGACGAAAAATCGTTGTGGTTTTGATGCGTAGGTAAGAACGGTTCTTGCTAGAAGCCCGTAGCAGCCACGTAAAACTTGCAAAAACAAAGTAGAGGACGTCTAACTTGTTTTTGCAGGGCATGTTGTGATGTGATATGGTCAAGATGTGATGAGATATAAATTGTTGTATGAGATGATCATCTTTTGTAAAAGTTATCGGCAACTGGAAGGAGCCTTATGGTTGTCGCTTTATTGTATGAAATGCAATCGCCATGTAATTGCTTTACATTATCACTAAGCGGTAGCGATACTCGTAGAAGCAATAGTTGGCGAGACGACAAGGACGCTACGATGGAGATCAAGGTGTCAAGCCGGTGACGATGGAGATCATGACGGTGCTTTGGAGATGGAGATCAAAGGCACAAGATGATGATGGCCATATCATCTCACATATTTTGATTGCATGTGATGTTTATCTTTTATGCATCTTATTTTGCTTAGTTCGGCGGTAGCATTATAAGATGATCCCTCACTAAATTTCAAGGTATAAGTGTTCTCCCTGAGTATGCACCGTTGCTACAGTTCGTCGTGCCGAGACACCACGGGATGATCGGGTGTGATAAGCTCTACGTTCACATACAACGGGTGCAAGCCAGTTTTGCACGTGCAGAATACTCGGGTTAAACTCGACGAGCCTAGCATATGCAGATATGGCCTCGGAACACCGAGACCGAAAGGTCGAACGTGAATCATATAGTAGATATGATCAACATAGTGATGTTCACCATTGAAAACTACTCCATCTCACGTGATGATCGGACATGGTTTAGTTGATATGGATCACGTGATCATTTAGATGACTAGAGGGATGTCTATCTAAGTGGGAGTTCTTAATTAATATGATTAATTGAACTTTAATTTATCATGATCTTAGTACCTGATAGTTTTTGCATATCTATGTTGTTGTAGATCAATTGCCCGTGCTACAGTTCCCTCGAATTTTAATGCGTTCCTAGAGAAAGCTAAGTCGAAAGATGATGGTAGCAACTACACAGAATGGGTCTGTAACTTGAGGATTATCCTCATTGCTGCACAGAAGAATTACATCCTGGAAGCACCGCTAGGTGCAAGACCTGCTGCAGGAGCAACTCCAGACGTTATGAACGTCTGGCAGAGCAAAGCTGATGACTACTCGATAGTTCAGTGTGCCATGCTTTACGGCTTAGAATCAGGACTTCAATGGCGTTTTGAACGTCATGGAGCATATGAGATGTTCCAGGAGTTGAAGTTAATATTTCAAGCAAATGCCCGAGTTAAGAGATATGAAGTCTCCAACAAGTTCTATCGCTGCAAGATGGAGGAGAACAGTTCTGTCAGTGAACATATACTCAAAATGTCTGGGTATCATAACCACTTGACTCAGCTAGGAGTTAATCTTCCTGATGATAGTTTCATTGACAGAGTTCTTCAATCACTGCCACCAAGCTATAAAGGCTTCATGATGAACTATAATATGCAAGGGATGGAAAATACAATTCCCGAGCTCTTCACGATGCTAAAGGTTGCGAAGGTAGAAATCAAGAAGGAGCATCAAGTGTTGATGGTTAACAAGACCACTAGTTTCAAGAAAAAGAGCAAAGGGAAGAAGGGGAACTTCAAGAAGAACAACAAGCAAGTTGCTGCTCAAGCGAAGAAGCCCAAGTCTGGAAATAAGCCTGAAACTGAGTGCTTCTACTTGTAAGTGCATCTAGTGCCCCTTAGTGATTTTGGTGTATTGAAGACTTATAGGTTAAGTGACTAATGCGTTTGTTAGTGTACACAAGTCTATAAGTCTATGAGGAGTTTGATATTTATAGAGAAAGTCGACCCCTAAAAATGAATGTCTTCAACTGAAGACTTTGGCTTTTTGAAGACTTTGAAAGTGAAGGTGTGAACCCGAAGACTTGATATTCATGCGAGGAATATGAAGCTTGAAGACTTTGTTTTCTTAGTTTCGTTTTTCTCTTTCTCGAGTCATAGGAAACACCGTACTGTTAAAGGGGGTCGAGGTAAAACTAAGGAAAAGTTTCCAAGTGATGCTCATCTCAAAATCCTACACCTACCCAATCCTTTCGAGTGAAGCCATTGGAAATCTCATTCAGTTCAGTCAATATCTTCAGTGACAGAGACAAAGATCTTCTGGTCTTTGAGGAATTTGTCTTGACTGAGGAGTTAGCAATTCGCCAGTGCGGATTACCTATAAGTGAGGAACCTGATAGCCCTGAGGAATTTGATAGTAAAATTTCCAACCGTTGTTGTGCTACGTGCCAGTTGTCCCAAAATATCTACCCACCTAACGGTCATATCCAAGGTTGTCAGAATCACGATTCTGTTATACGATTCTACGACTTTACGATCCAAACTAACCCCTATGATTCTACGATTTTAGTTCTTAGAATCTACGTTTCTACGATTCTGATAGTGAAGATTCTACGATTTGTGATCCTACCATTGAAGCTCCGATCCGATTCAAAATCGCGATTCTGACAACCTTGGTCATATCATTGAAGGGCATTTATGTCTTATCATGTTGGGCTGCTCCCTAGGCTATAAATAGCCACCCCTACAACCAGTAGCTAGTTGGCTGCTCCACGAGAAACTGACACTTGTCATTGAGAGCATCCCATCCTCCGAGGACTTTGAGCGAAAATCATCAAGTGAGGAAAAACCCAAACACCCAAACCAAACACCTACAAACCCAAAGTGATTGAGCATCACTAAAGAGATTGTTCCTGTGTGGAACTGATGCTTGTTACCTTTGAGGACTATGCATCCTACAAACGGTTAGGCGTCATGGTCTAGAGCATCCAAGAGGAAATTGCGGATCGCCGAGTGACCGAGCCTGTGGAGGTTTGGAAGTCACCTGAAGACTTACCACGAGTGATTGGGCGATGTCTGTGTGAACTTAGCTCAAAGAGAATACAGTGAATACTGTTTGTCCGGGACTGTGTGTCCTCAGGTTTAAATACCTAGCTGCTCCAACCAGACGTACGACTGTCACAGCAGTTGGAACTGGTCTACCAAATCTTCGTCTTCACCAAGCTACTGGTTCTATTTTATCAACTCTTCCATTTCCTCATTCGGATACTGTTGTACTTGATCATTACTATTTGAAGACTTTGACTGAAGACTTTCTCAATTTCCTCAGTTCAATTTCTTCAGTCAGTTTGTCTTTAGCCTACTGATCTTGTGTTCATGCTACTTGTACTCTGTGCTTGTTTTCATTTCTTCACGATGACTGTGCTACTACTATGTTATGCTTGCATATGAGTGCTTATTTCGCTGCTAAGTAGTTCGTTGCTTAGGAATTTCCTCACCCTGAAATTCCTCAGTGACGAATTTGTAAAAATCGCCTATTCACCCCCCTCTAGTAGATATAACGCACTTTCAATTTGTATCAGAGCAAGGTACTCCCTTGTTCTGTGTGATTTTGGTTTAACCGCCTGGAGTTTTAGTTATGTCGACCGCATGAATGAAGACAGTGTCATGCCCCATCTTTGACGGTCATGATTATCCCAAGTGGAAGGCCATGATGAAGAAGTGCCTCATGGCGATGAACAACAAACTGTGGACCATCACTGAGATTGGTCTTACCGATCTATGCAAGATGGCGGAGGCTGATGATATTCGCAATTACACTCTACTTAACCTCACAGCGAAGGACATCATCTGCTCTTGTTTGTCCCAAAATCAGTTCAGGAACATTATGCATCTCAGCCATGCAAAACTCATCTGGGACCAACTCTTTGAGGTCTATGAAGGTCATCGAACTTGTCATGATCCCTGGTTTGGGGATTTCAAGGAATCGCGCAAGGCTATGACTTTCGATCCAGGATCATCATCCTTTGCACCATGCCTTATGGCAAAAGGTTCCAAGGTAACTGAATGCTACCTTTCTGAGTCCAGTGATGATGAATCTGGTGATGAATTTGGACCCACTTATACCAAACTTGCTTCCCTTGCAAGTAAACAATAAAGAGCTTTGGAAAAAGTTCAAAACATGCTAGATGAGAGCGATGATATGTTGGGTGAAGAAATGGATCGTACTAAAACTTTGACTGAAAATCTTCAGAGACTCCAGACTAAGTTTGATAATCTTCAGAGTCATCATAACACTCTCTTATCTGATCATGAGAAGCTTTCTTATGAATTTCTTCAAAGAAAGCAAGATCTTGAGCAGCTAAGGGTGAGTTATGAAGATCTTCAGAAGGAACGCGATTCATTGCTTGCTCAACAGATCAGTTCCGCTCAGGT
>NC_053027.1:437693888-437794583 GCF_003073215.2 Triticum urartu | reverse complement strand
TCAACAACATCTGGGAACTGGTCAAACGTCCAGATCCTCGCAAGCACAATATCATTGGCACAAAGTGGATCAATCGCAACAAGCAAGATGAAAATGGCCTTGTGGTAAGGAATAAGGCACGGCTTGTAGCTCAAGGCTACACACAGGTTGAAGGAATTGATTTCGACAAAACTTTTGCACATGTTGCTTGACTTGAGGCTATTCGCATATTACTTGCTTATGCTAACCATCATTATATCACCCTATATCAAATGGATGTGAAAGTGCATTCCTCAATGGTAAGCTTGAGGAATAAGTATATGTTGCTCAACCCCTAGGTTTTGAAGATCCAAAGCATCCTGACAAAGTCTTCAGACTCAATAAGGCCCTCTATGGCCTCAAGCAGGCCCCTCGGGCGTGGTATGATACTTTGAAGGAATTCCTCATGAAGAAAGGCTTCAAACCCGGTTCACTCGACCCTACTCTTTTCACTAAATCTTATGATGGTGAATTGTTTGTGTGCCAAATATATGTTGATGATATTATCTTTGGCTGTACTGACCAACGTTATAGTGATGAATTTGCCTATATGATGAGTGAGGAATATCAAATGTCTATGATGGGAGAATTGAAATTCTTCTTAGGTCTTCAAATTCGTCAACAACGCAATGGCATATTCATATCTCAGGAGAAATACCTCAAGGATGTACTGAGGAAATTCGGCATGCAAGATTGCAAAGGCGTCAAAATCCCTATGCCCACAAATGGCCATCTATGCACTGATGAAAATGGTATTGACTTTGATCAAAAGGTATACCGCTCCATGATTGGTTCCTTATTTTACTTATGTGCATGTAGGCCAGATATTATGCTTAGTGTTTGCAGGTGTGCCCGATTTCAAGCTACACCGAAGGAATCACACCATAAGGCTGTGAAGCATATTCTTCGATATCTAGCTCACACACCAACACTTGGATTATGGTACCCGAAGGGCTCAGCTTTTGATCTCATTGGATATTCTGACTCTGACTATGCTGGTGATCGTGTGGACCGCAAGTCAACATCTGGTACATGTCATTTCCTCGGACGATCTTTGGTCTGTTGGTCCTCGAAGAAATAGAACTGCATATCACTATCTACTGCTGAAGCTGAGTACATTGCCGCTAGTTCTTGTTGTGCTCAATTGCTATGGATGAACCAAACTCTCAAGGACTACGGCGTCAACGTGAAGAATGTGCCTCTCTTCTATGACAATGAGAGTGCCATCAAGATTGCTCACAACCCAGTTCAGCACTCGAAGACAAAGCACATTCAGATTCATCATCATTTTCTTCGTGATAATGTGTTGAAGGGCGACATTTCTATTGAGCATGTGAAGACTGAAGAACAGCTAGCCGATATCTTCACAAAGCCCTTGGATGAGAAGAGATTTAGCAAGTTGCGGTGTGAGCTAAATATCTTAGAATCTTCGAATGTTCTTTGAAAAGGACACTCATCCTAACACTTATGCAAAATTGATGACTTAGATGTGCAACACATGAAGAAAACGTTTTTCTTCAATCAATGAAGAATAACACTCTAAGTGTGAAGAAATTAACGAAGAATTTGATTCTCACAACCCTACGACAATTGTACGCGGTGTCTGAAATCATCATTCTTATACGGTGTGTCACACCACCACCAAAGTTGAAAATCTTGAATTTGAGTTTTTCCTCAGTTTTGAAATTCCTTAGTTGTTCAAAATCTTCAACTTTGCATTGTCTTCACTGTTTTCGTCGTTTTTCTTCATTGGCTATATATATATATATATATATGAGTTTATGCACTCTACAGCATTCACTTATGGCTATTTTTTCAAGTTGTTTTTTTGCTAAGTTAATGTGATCGGACCCTTCCCCCTATATGCTATACTCAACCCAATCTGTTCAAAAATTCTTCATGTGCGTTCTATTTGAAACTCGTTCAAAATCTTCACTGTGCCCTTGTCAGCTGAAGAAATTGCGAACGGAACTTTAAAACCTATCTTATCTAAATTTTCGGCTTTGCCGCTCAAACCGTTCCGCATACCACAATATACTTATCTATTCACCCACGATCGCACACGATCTCCACCTCTCAGTACGTGGGTGACACATGTCAAGCGAATGAGAAGGGTCAGGGGCACGTTCGTCCAAATTCTTCGGGCGAACAATTTTTCACCGTGGCTATAAATACCCCTTCCCCTTCCTTACTTCCTTTACTCCGCTCAACCTCTCTCCAGCTCGAGCTTCTCAAACCCCAGCGTCGCCGCTACATCATCGTCGCCGGTGAGGAAGAGCTTCACTGCCTCGACCTCGTCGCCGTCATACTCGCGCCGGCCGTGGAAATCTTCACTTCGCCGCTGCTGTAGTCGTCTTCCTCGCCGAGTTAGGGCGTGGAAGATCTGCACTGATGAACTTCACATCTCCACTTCCCAGTTCATCGTGTTCTTCGTATAGGATAATTAAAAGTTACTTTTACTGCCCTCCTTGATTCAAATGATTTCTACAAAATCCTCAAAGGTGTTTTTCTTCATATCTTCACACACTAAAACACCTCACATGTCATTTGTTCTTGATTCGTTTCTCTAAGCTATGTTTTTCTTCAAGATTCCTCAAATGTGTGGATTTTCGATCTATACATCTCTGGAACCTAAGACAAAGAACGCTTAGTGAAATTCTTCAAGACTCATCTGGTCAAATTCCTCAAACTTGTTCTTTTTGAAAAACCTCTGAGAACGCATATGACCTCTCCATATTCCTTGCAACTATACTCTGTTCATAGGTGCTCATGTCAGCTGCTGAATCACTAGGTTCTCATCAACTTAACTCATTTGCAGTGTTCCTCGAAGAAAAGTTGCATACTTCTTCAGAGAATTCCATTGTTCAAATTCCTCAACTGAAGAGAATGGCTGACGGTAAGAAGCCACAAAAAGGAGGAAAGAGGCCTGAGGCCAACACTGCCTTTGAAATCCTTGAGGACATCTATGCTGGGTACTGCACACACCCCAAGGAAGATAAAAATCAGCGCAAGGTGCGCATTCAAAAGATTGAGAGGAGATGGGCAAGAGAGTGGAGGGAGTACAGATATGTCACTCCCAAATATATGAAGAAATTTGCACTAAATCCTCCATGCCCAAGACCTCCGTTGGCACATGGTCAAATAGCTGATCCCACCAACCTCAAGCGTGGTGAGGATTATCCTGATGAATGGGCCAAGTGCCAGGCCAAGTTGGCCAAACAAGCAAAAGATGCAGCGAGGAAATTCAACGAAGACTCTGCTGCCGCTGCTGCTGTTGAGGCCTTTGCAAAGCCAAAGAATGCCATGCCAAAGAAGCCTGCTCACAAGCCCAGTGCTTCACCAGCAATGCCCTCACGGCCGAGTTCCTCAGCTATGCCTCACGATCAGATTCCTCAAATCCCTCACGACCAATTCCTCACGTTGCTCCTACTCCTACAAAATCTTCAGCTCCTCCGCCAAAGTCTTCGGCTCCTCCGACCAAATCCTCAGCACCTGTGCATCTCGCCATGTGCCAAAGGACCACAAGCATATCTATTGCCTCAGGAGCCTCTACAAGTTCCTCAGCTGCTCCAAGTTCCTTAGCTGCTCCCACTCTTCTGAAGAAGAAGACCACTGCTGGACGAGGTCCTCGACCAAGTCCTCACAAGAAACAAGTTGCTTTCCAAGTGCCATCTGATGATGATGAGGCTGATGATGAAGAACTAGCAGAAATCATCAAAGACAGGCAAGTCAGGGCCGCTAGAGCCAAGGGCACAAGTGTGCCTCTGCTTTTGGATCCAAAGTTGATCCTTGAGTACATTGACTTACGGCACAAGGACCCGAATACTCCCATGCCTGATTTCAAGCTGACACCTGGCCAAAGTCATATGTTGACTCATTTCATACAAGAAGAAAAATGGAAGTTTGAGAAGGCCAGACAGATCAAGAAAGCGCAATACAAAAAGGAGCACTACCTAAAGAAAAATGTTGTCTCTATGACAACCGAAGAACTCGTCAATATACAGTCTGAGACCAAGAAACTTAGTGATGAATTTGACGCATACCATGCTAATTGGCTGGGAGCCAAGGTTCGTTTTGTGAGACTTGCTGACAACTTCACCTCAAATGTTGCAGCCCCAATGCAACAGGAAATTACTCAGGCTGAAGCATCTGCTCAGTCGACTGAAGAAAATGCCAGCACCGCTGATGACAATCAGGCTGCTGAAGTAAATGTGAGTTCCAGGGCTGATGACTACATTCCAGCCGCTGAAGAAATTGCCAGGGCATCCACTGGTGGTGCGCCTGAAGAAATGAAGAAGTCAGGGCAACTGCATCAGTTGCGCCTGAAGAAATTCAACCCAATTCCTCTGCTCCTGTGCGTACACCAACTCCGATCCTTCCATCTGCATCAGATGTGAAGTAAACTAAGGCTATAGAGCGTGCAGCGGTAAAGAAAAGGAAGGCATCAACTGCATCAGATTCTTCAGCCCAAAAGAAGATGAAGCCACTGGCTAGCTCGTTTGCAAATCCAATTGATGTTGTTACTATCTCAACCATGCCATCAAAGGACCTTGTTCCTTTTGATGAAGAATATGTGATTCCAAGTGAATCCGATGAAGAGAATCCCTCTGCTGCTTCGTCAGAGCAGATGGATGAAGAAATTGAAGTGGATACAATCCCTTCAACACCAGTTGTCTCCTCGCCTATGCCCTAGTTTACTGCTGAAGAGGCCGGCGTTGAAGAAATGGAAGATGAAGATGTGGACATTGGCTGTACCACACCCGTGCTAAGTGATGAATTTTGGGAAAGTCAGCACCCCAACTCTCCACTCTTCACACCATTGCAACAAATTCCTCAGTCACCAGTAACTACTGTACGCATGGGATCTGATGAACCACATGCCACACCGTCTGTCCATGAAGAAATTCCAGCCACTAGTGCTGATGAAAATGCAAATGAGGAATTGCAGTCCCAATCTGCCACTGAAGTAGCACCTGAAATTCCTCAGCCCGTGGAACCTGAGATCGAGATCCCAGAGGTTGTGATGAAATTGACTGACACTCCTCACCCCAAGCCAAAGGATCCATTCTCAAAGAAGCAGAAATTCAAGGCTGATGATTTCTTCGGCGAGCACATGTTCTTCACTGACTACAATCCTTATGACTCTGCTCGTCTAAGGAGGAAGCATTTTTGGACTGCAAGCTAGGACAACTTCTATTCTTCACTGCTTTTCAACAAAGACAACATCTTCTACCATGAGAATATTCCTCACGTGGACATGGAATCATTACCTTGCTTCTCTCCTGTGCTCAATGTTCTTCATGATGCAGGCCTCCTCAACTTTTGCTCTGACATTGTTGATTAGAATGAAGAGCTTATTCTTCAGTTCTACGCTACATTGCATATCACAGGTGATCCTGAAGATATCAACACCTGGGTCTTGGACTGGATGACCGACAATACTCACTATAAGGCACCGGCCTCTGAATTGCTTCACGCCCTGCCCATCAGTCCACCCAGTGAAGGAGCTTGCTACCTGTATCATGAACCAGAACTCACAGCTCATTACATGCAAGTGTTAATGAAGCCTTTGAAGCCCGGTCAAGCCCCAAGGACCAAATTCCTCGTGAAGGATTTACTCTATGTGCCCAGAACTGTCTATCGCATTTTGACGAGGACAATGAGTCCCATCAAAGTCCATGACTCATTTGATGAGGAAATAGTTGGGATCATGAAGAATCTGCTATTCAACATCATTCATAGCATTCCTATCAATTATCACGATTTCTTCATGAGGACTCTGGCAAATGCTGCACTTTCTCCGTTTGAGCTGAAACCTTATGCACCCTTGATTATGAGATTCCTCAGGACAAGGTCTTCACTCAACTACAAGGCTAATTTTCAGAATCACCTTAGCTATCTGCCCCCGATTGAAGTCCTCAAGCAGGCTTTTACTTCAACTGATGAAAAGGGCAAGGCTCCTGCTGTCATTGATGAAGGCATTCGTCCATTGCATGGTCAGTTTCGCAATGCTGCATCTTATTCCAACAATGATGACTCTGCCACACATGACTCTGCTGCCAATGCACCCAAGTCTACTCCTCAAGCCACTGCTCCTCGTGTGATGACTGACCATGAGCTTCTGCTTAGTCTTCACCAGAAGGTGGATTGAAACCATAAAATGGTTAACCGTCAGTTTGGTTCATTTCTTCACAACATGACTGCTACACACAATGTAGTGAAGAAAAACCATTACTACCTCCATGAAGTCTTCGGTCACACCTGGGCTATTCTATCACATCTGTATGGTGAAGAAGATCTCAAGAAAATGGGTCTCAAGGAAGATTTTGACTGGTCTGCACCTCCACCGAAGAAATTCAAGAAGGTCAAGGTTCCTTCTTTGGTGTCCAGCTCGTATTCTTCATCACACGATACCGACGAGTATGAAGACTTGGACGACACTGCGGTAGGCCCGTCAATGACAAATTACCCCAACAACGCTGGTGCTCCTTCATCAACTTGATATTATTCAGGTGCGTTAGTCCTCATTTTCAATCCTTTTGGTCATTCGATGACAAAGGGGGAGAATTTGGAGTTAGTCTTCAAGCGGTTCTGTCTATATGGGCGTTTTTTGCTAAGTTACAACTCTCGTTCTTCTGAAACTTTATTGGATCGAGTTGTAAACTTAAACCCGATGGTGCTCTGATACTCTTGATGCGTTTTTCTGCATGCTTATTCCTAATATATGTTAATGCACGCATGTTGAATTACATCAGTCACCATATTTCATCATGCAATTCAAATTATTCATTATGATATGTCAAATGCGTGTATGAATTACAAGATATAGGGGGAGATCTCCATGATTGTATTCTTCAAAGTGTGCAATGCTTCAAAAGCAAATTCCTCACTATGCACATCTTCAGGGGGATTTCTTCTATATCTTGCAATCAAATTCCTCAATATCAGTATTTACACTTCATATGTTTATCCCTCGGTGACCTCCTAACCTAGCTCTTCCTCCTATATATTCACATATATTCCAGAACCACTATAAGCATCCACAAAAAACACTTTTCCACCACCGCAACCTTCTGTTCCCGTGAGATCCCATCTTGGGGCCTTTTCCGGCATCCTGCCAGAGGGGGATTCAATCATAGAGGGCATCTACATCAACTCTATTGCCCTTTCGATGAAGCGTGAGTAGTTTACCACAGACAGACCTACGGGTCCATAGCTAGTAGCTATATGGCTTCTTCTCTCTCTTTGATTCTCAATACCATGTTATCCTTGATTTTCTTGGAGATCTATCCAATGTAATCTTCCTTTGCGGTGTGTTTGTCGAGATCCGATGAATTGTGGATTTATGATCAGCTTATGTATGAGTATTTTTTGAATCTTCTCTGAATTCTTTTATGCATGATTTGATATCTTTGTATTTCTCTTCGAATTATCGGTTTGGTTTGGCCAACTAGATTGGTTTTTCTTGCAATGGGATAGGTGCTTAGCTTTGGGTTCAATCTTGCGTGATTTCACCCAGTGAAAAAGTAGGGGCAGCGAGACACGTATTGAACTATTGCCATCGAGGATAAGAAGATGGGGTTTTCATCATATTGCTTGAGTTTATTCCTCTACATCATGTCATCTTACTTAAGGCCTTACTACATTCTTTATGAACTTAATACTCTAGATGCATGTTGGATAGCGGTCGATCTGTGGAGTAATAGTAGTAGATGCGGGCAGGAGTCGGTCTACTTGACACGGACGTGATGCCTATATTACATAATCATTGCCTTGGATATCGTCATAACTTTGCTCTTTCTATCAATTGCTCGATAGTAATTTGTTCACCCACCGTATTATTTGCCTTCATGAGAGAAGCCTCTAGTGAAACCTATGGCCCCCGGGTCTATTTTCCATCATATTAGTTTCAGATCTAGTATTTTGCAATCTTTTATTTTCATATCTATAAAACAAAAAAACCAAAAATATTTTATCTTTTGTTTAGTTCTATCGATCTCTATCAGATGTCACCTTTGCAAGTGACTGTGAAGGGATTGACAACCCCTTTATCACGTTGGGTGCAAGTGTTTGATTGTTTGTGCAAGTGCATCTATTGGGGACTTGTGCGTTTCTCCTACTGGATTGATACCTTGGTTCTTAACTGAGGGAAATACTCATCTCTACTGTGCTGCATCACCCTTTCCTCTTCAAGGGAAAAACCAACGCAAGCTCAAGAAGTAGCAGTCATCACCATGCTCACTATACCGTTGCTCCCATTACCGGCTTTGTTCTTCTTTCTTGTTAACATGTTCTGGCATCCTTGTGACTTAGTCACCTGTGTCTAGCCAGATGATGATGGATGTTGTCATACTGAGAGGGCCCTAAGAATATCTCTCCACCGTCCGAGGAGCAAATCCCACTCTCAAGCTATTTGGGAACTTGTCAAACTTTCCGATGAACTTGGAAGTTGTCGTTATGATCACCGTGTTACAGGTGACATTTAAGCAACCCCAAAGCCAACCGTACGGTAAGAAGTGACCACGATACTCTCATGGTCTAAGGAGCAATATCACACGTTAACACTCAGTGTTATTACAATTGAATGCAGATGATATTAACTCAATTCATAACAAACAAGATTGGGTCAATTCAATATGATCATTCTTCCAACGTCATAATCTCAATGTTGTTTTAGGACTATCGTTACACTAAACGATATCCTAAGATCCGGAAAACGTGATAACTAGCAACACTTGAGCTAGTCTTAGAGGAAAGACTAGGAACCTCTTATTTACCATTTATCATTCCACACGTGCATATGAGTTTTCCACTGATATCACATATTCCAGGATCATAGCAGTTATAACATAGATTATAAACTGTAAATATGAATATGGAAATATAATAATACAAATATGATTGCCTCTAGGACATATTTCCAACATGTCTCCAACTACGCCAATGGATTGAACGTCTCCAATCACTAAATTACCGCAGAGGTAAATAAGCAACACGAAGGAGCACACACAAGTAGACTATAAATATATCAAATAACTACTTACTAATCGACTGACGCATAGCCAAAAATTACTCAAATAACATAAATGGGGGGTTGAAGAGTTGTTACAACCCATCACCGAGACCGTGATGGAGGAGGAAGAAGGGGTGAGATGATGGTGGTGATGGCGCGATGGCGGCGCGCCATGGCCGTGCCCCGCCGGTGGTGTCTCCCTTCCGGTCTCTGTCTTGGCTACATGGCATCACAACATAACTCTACGACTCAAGTATTTATTCATTAGGCTCCGAGGAGCGAGATATTACAAACATGGGTCTCATGACCCAACATTCAGAGCATACAAGTCAAAGCACAAGCGGAAGCTTAACATGTCTGAGTACAGACATCTACAAATGGAAATGGCTAAGAAGCCTAACTATCTACCAGATCCTGCCGAGGGCACAAGATCGTAGCTGAGGTATCAAGCTAACGTCGAAGTCCACGCGGAACTAAGGTCTCTCTGCAAAGCATAAATTAAACAAACGTGAGTACAAAGGTACTCAGCAAGACTTACATCAAAACTAAACTACATATGCATCGGTATCAACAAGGGGGGGTGGTGGAGTTTAACTGCAGCAAGCCAGCTTTGACTCAGTGGCTAACCCGAACTACGACTGCAAGCAACTCTTTTGAGGTGGCGCACACGAGTCCACATATTCACCATTCAATACACCACTATGGATCCGCTCCCGTCTCCCTACGAGAAGGCCATCCATAGCACTCACACTTATCTTGCGAGTTTTAGAGTATCCACTTTCACTTGTCTATGAACTGTTATAGGCAACCCAGAAGTCCTTTACCGCGGACACGGCTATTTGAATAGATGATGTTAACCCTGCAGGGGTGTACTTCTTCACACACGCTCTCACCACTTACCGCCGTTTACACGACTTGTACTCGGCAACCTTCAAGCGGAAGCCCAACGAGGGTGTCGGCCACGGCCTACCTAAACACTCAAGTCTCTAGTCCAGGTTTATCGCCTATCCAGGATCCATCCACAGGGAGTCCGGCCGAGGTTTCCACATACGGCCCCGAACGATGTGAACAGGGTTCCCGAGACACCAAACGGGCGCCCGGTAAACCGTGCCACGGTGTATCTACCGCATCGTAGCGCACCCCTAGGGTCAGCGCTACGCACGGCCGCCAACACATATCCTATAAACACCAGAAACTAGTTGCAACTCCTGGACAGAGGACAAGGGTGATCAAGAAGCCGAGAGGGTCCATTGGTTTCGGGCCCAATGCGTGGTAGTAACTGTTTCATGGATCACAAACACAGAACTCAGTTCCTAAGGACGGCTTCAATGAGACAACCCACCATGTACTCCTACATGGCCTCTCACCACTACCTTTACCAAATCGTGTTCACACACTTAGCTCTCAACCGTAGGACATGTTTACACACCTCCGATTCATCCCCGATGAATCAGACCCGACTCAGCTCTAAGCAGTAGCAGGCATGACAAACAAGCATGAATGAGTAGGCACATCAGGGCTCAAACAACTCCTACTCATGCTAGTGGGTTTCATCTATTTACTGTGGCAATGACAGGTCATGCAGAGGATAAGGGGTTCAACTACCACAGCAAGTAACAGAGGAAAATGTGTTGTCCTAATGCAGTAAAAGAGAGCAGGAGCGAGAGAGTGGGATTGTATCGAAATGAACAAGGGGGTTTTTCTTGCCTGGCACTTCTGAAGATATCATTGGGTCTTCATCAGTGTCAACAATCACAGCGTCGGTACAACGTCTATCGAGAGGGGACAACCACCGGCAATAGAGAAGGAACACAATCAATGCAATGCACAACATGATGCATGATAATGACATGGCAATATGTTGTTGATTGAGCTAATGCAACTAGCAACACAATTAAATGAAGTTGGTTTGAATACAAGATTCAAATTCCAACTCCATATATGATTATTTAAATGCCCTTTATTGGATTTGTCCTAAACAGTGGCCTTAAATTGTTCTAACATGCATGAAAATGGCACATATGGATTCCTTGAATTTTTCTGATAATTTTTCATATATAAATTATTTCATTTGGAGTTATAGATAATTTTCTATGATTTTTAGAAGTTTTGGGCATTTTCTGGAATTTGTTTTAAATCTAGGAAATGATTAACCGCGTCAGCATTGTGTCATCGTGACATCAGCAAGTCAACTGACGCGGCCCAGGTCAAACCTGACTAGTGGGGCCTACTGGTCAGTGACACAAGGTTGGTTAGGTCGCTGACAAGTGGGCCCAGTCAACGGCCACGTCATCTTGGTCAAATCTGACTCGTGGGCCCACTGAGGTTAGTTAAAACTAAACAGAAATGTAATCTATGTTAATTAGGGCATGGGGCCCATGAATCAGTGGCCTAGGGGGGTTGGTTAGTGGAGGGATTAGCCGCTAATGGCTGTGCCACGTCGGCACAGTCGGAGTTAACCGCCGGCGACCATCCGGTGCGGCGGCGGCTCGTCGGGGTGGCGCTAGGGGCAGCGGCTGCGTGCGCTGAGGGCACCAGAAGGGAGCCCTCGCTCGCCCGCATCTAGGGGTGTACGCAGCTGGGCGCAGGGAGGCTAGGATCGACGACGGCGACCACTTGGGCGGCGGCCGGAGCTACGACACGCTCGGAAACGGCGTTTTGATGCACGGAAGGACGAGCTGCGGGTTGCTACGGAGTCCTGTGGACTCGCTGAGCACGGGGGTGGGTTCGGATGCGTCGTGGATGTGCTCTAGCTACGGCGGCGCCATGGCCGGCGGCGGTGAGTTCTCGGGTCCAGTGGGAACGACGACTACATGGCGCAATCGAGCAAGGGGAGGGAGGGGAACGAAGGGAGACGACTGGCGTGTCGGCTGCCTACTGGGCTGGGCCTCAGCTACAGTGCTGGGCCACGAGGTGGGCGCCAGGTAAGGACCTGGTAAGTCCTCTGCCTTTTCTAATTTTATCTCTGTTTTGTTTTGTTTTTATTTATACATTTTGCCACTGATTCAAAATTCAAAATGAATTCAAAACAGTGCCAAAACACTCTGAGATATTTTATGTTACCTCTCTGGACTATTCCAAAAGTAGATAAAACATTTCAAAGCATTTGAAAATATATTCATTATATATTATGAATATATCCTCAAATTCAAATAGATTACTGATTTAAATTCAGAGACCAAATAATTCCTTAAAAATGTTCCAGAATTTTGGTTTGATATATAACTCTTGCCAAAATTCACAAAACTATTTTTAGGGCATTTTGGATTCACAGAATGCTATTTAAAGGGTGCTTGCCCTTCTTTTAATCAGATTTCTGAGGTTTCAACAATCCTCAATTCAAGTTTCAGAAATTTAGACATGATGCAAGCAAGATGCAAACACTAGGCAACACCAAAAGCTAGGGATGTGATAGCTCACCCCTACTAAACAAGAATCTCGTCTCGAGATTCAAGTCGTGAGGTAAGAAGACAGAGGGACACAAGCTATCACAATCTTCACGATCCAGATGTCTTTCTCGAGGATGTTGATTCATTGCATCACCTTAATCTCGACGTCTTGCTTTGAGAACTACATCCAACATGACAACGAGTGGAAAGGAAGAATTTAAGAAGAATCGACCTTCCTGAGGTTCGAGCAAGTTAGGATCATCTTAATGATCACAAGATCAACTCATGGAATGAGACATAGTAACATCTCTCGAGCTGAGACACGAAGCATACACCTAGAGGGATGGAGTGAAGCGGATGGCGAAGGTTCACTAGGTAGGCAACAATTCCATACTCGAATAAGATGGAGCATGAATTTCAAAGTAGTAGGGAGATATTTGCCATGATTTCATAACGTGATACCTCGGGGAAGGTGACTCGTAGAATTATTCCCTTAAGTGGCAAAAAGAATTACTTTCGATTCAGAGATCATTGAAACTCTTCTCACCAGCCTGAGGCAATCACAAACGATCGCGTGAAGGAGCTTGAAGAAATGGCATACCCTGACTAGAATAGATGATGTGGACTACCTTGTTGAAGACAACGTAATGGATGACTTTTGCTGATCACCGGAAATGGATGGGACCCATGGTAAGTCCACTTTTGAAGATGATCCTGAACAACAACTACTGAGATGCAAGCTGGGAACAAAATGCAAATGTTGGGAAAGATTCTGGTAACTGGGGAGAAACCCAACAGTAGAGAGAGATTCCAATGTTTGAAAGGTTATGGCATAATCGAAGAAACTGAGAACGGATCCCAGTTAATGCCGACGATAAATCCTAGTGCTTACGCGTGCTCTCAAGAACTTGAGCATTTCCATATTCATCAAGGTTCTACCAACATCCGTGTCGAGGATCCTGGCAACACATCTTACTACCTTGACAAATAGTGATGGACAATGCAGATGCATAGAAAGACACCCCTTTCTCAGATTTCACCTTAGCGAGGCCAAGGGAACGAAATCTGGATGATCGACCGAGAGACATTTAGCACCCCGCTTCTAATGTTCTCCTTGATGTGCTAGCGCAACCCATTTGTAGATATGGTTTGATAGCTAGAACATCAAGTAAAAGGTCGGACTTCGGAAGCTTAAGAATCCATAAGGAATAACTACGGAGGCAGATCTTGCGAGATCCTTATGGGGAGGTGACCAACTTCTTCAACCAAGATATTACAATAATAGACCTTCCGGCTAGGTGGGTTGGCCACGACATCCACGTTACCGGGTTACCGAGAGACCAATATTATAATTCTTGGGACACGTTCCAACCATCATATCTGCCTGAGATTCAGATCTGGTTGGTGTTAGGATATTCCAGACTCATCGAATCTAGAAAGAAAAGTGAAAGTTTGCAACACAAATCGACGAGATGACGTTGCGAGATTCTCGGGAAATGAACTACGATAGCAAGCTCCAGAACATGAGTTGGTCCTGCTAAACACATGTGAACATGCTGTCCTAGACAAGCATGACCACATAGTAGTCTTATAGTAAAACACTACCGAGTTCAGATTTCGAACCCTCATCGAGGATAACGAAGTCCTAACATAGGTCATGATCTTATGAAGGAACTCCTTCTTCTTGAACAAATCAATCAGTGGCTTGGTGTGCTAGGGATACGTATGGAATGAAGATGATCAGTCTATCAGACCATAGAATACTTCGCACATGCATGACTGACTTGGGATGATTCCAGAGGAGGTAAAACAAGCCTTCTCAAATTCATGGCGGCAACTTGCATCAAGTGCACATGAATTAGAGGGACTCACTTCTTTCGTCCAAACATATGCTTCACGAACGGGTCATGAAGAGAATGCTTACACAAGTTTCCAACAATAGTGTAATGTTCTACCAAATCATGGAGGAGACAAAATGCTGCTGATGGAGTCAACAACAACTCACTGGAATTTCCATATCACTGGACTTCCACCATCATGTGAACACGGTGATAGCATTGGTCAGACCAAAAGATGTAATGGTGTATGCTCGAGGGATCAACCATGAGTAAGACAACATTACGAACATCGTTGGTTCTGATTTGACTTGACGATAGCCCATACTCAAATCAAGGGATTGATAAGGCAATAGCGCCGACAATTGATCGCGTGGATCAATCGATGAAGGTATTATCTTTCTTCAACACAGATACAAGATATCCCTTAGGGATGAGCATGGTAGGACAAGCTTTTATCTTCCAACTCTCCAAGTTGTTATTAAGCTTAACCAACTAGCTCAGGGGTATCCAACACAGATTCCTGGAGAAAAGGGTGGCTATAAGAAACCAACTTGATCACGAACTCAACATAGCGATCAGGTGACAACCTGGTGATACTTCCAAGAAGATATTTGGAAAATCACGAACCACCAATATGTTATTAAGCTCGAGAACAATCTTGCTTTTCAGGGCAAGACGATGTGATCAATAGAGCAAGGGTTTGACACAATCCTAACTCATTGATCGAATAGTGCTCCGGAAATAAGGACCAGGTAGCACGATCAATCTTAGAATGATGATTCAATAACCTACACGCTAAGAATGAGTTTATTGTCCATTAACTACCAAGCAATGGGGTTGCTAGGAGTATTGATTTCACACATCACGGTTCACTTGTCGGCATTCCGGTTATAATAACACGGAGCTGAGGAACGAACAATGATGGCAAGAAGTATTACTGCGTCAAGAATTTATAAGAGGTGGTGCAATTCCCATGACATTCCTGATATAAAGATGGTAAAACCCCAAGGTAGAATAGAACAAAAACTAAATTGGCACTTGATCTGTGGAATACAACTACTTTGACCCAATCCTAGAAGTGGACGAGGTATTGGAGTTTGTTTCTCCTAGTCATTCTGGAATAGAATGGCTTGACGGACCACAAGAATTATAGGCATCGATGAACACAAATGCACACATACTCTTGGCTATCAACTGATAGAAGATGGTTGGAATACAACTGAAGAGGAACAACTCGAGGAACATATAATTTTCTGAGTTGTGGATGCATAGATTAGTATGTCGAGCATAGCTCAACATTTCTTCCGGACAACCCATGCAGAATGGTAGGACTGGCAGATTCACAATGAAGAATGGAGAACTCATCAAGAGCACTCTGGTTGTGATCTTATGGTTCAAAGAACTTCTGCCATAGGCGGTTCATAGTATTTGGAAGAAGGATATACCACGGACCTCGAGGACTAATGCAAAGGTTACTAATATCCTAAAGGAACTAGCAACACTATCAACATGAGGTAAGTAGGGTGAATCTCGGGTTCAAGAACCCATGAATAGAGTACCTACTACTAATCACGGGATGCTTTCGAGAATAATGGCCAGAATCACACACTGGGGATAAAAACATGGCTAGATCACTAGGTGACTCCCTAAAACACCTAGGCCATAAAAATAGCTCCAACATATATGTCGAGGCAATAGAGTACCTCAACTGACAGGTAGTGTGATTAATCTGGCCCAAATGGACATCAGGAACATGGGAAAGGGTTTGCAAATGCATCAGACTATTTAGAAACCTGGGATGACTCGGACAGCATAACGGCTGTAAATGCTCAAAAAATTTGAGACATCCTGCAAAATAGTGGCATGACCACTCAACATTACAATATCAAGGTTTTGAGGACAGCTATGAGCATACGGAGGTAAAAGGAACTGAACTGAGACTTGAATCCAACAATCCTATAAGTCTACGGATTAGTAACACGTCATCTTGATAGATAGATGAGAAGGCCTAGTTCTTAATCCCCGTAGAAAGGAAGAGGATGACTCAGATCAGAGGGCATGAGGTATAAGGAGTAAAAAGAGCCTTACGTTCCCTTCCACAATCAATTCCCTTACATAACTAAAGCATTTCTAGACTCGACTTCGACCAGTTTGGCTTGGTAATCCTACAGGCAGTCAGGCTCTGATACCAAAGCTGTCAGGACCCAGATTCCAAGTCACGTCGATCTAGTCGGTAACACCTCATATCACTTTGTGGCCTCACGCACGGTATTCCCACGGGTGTCGCCTTACCATGGCCCGGGACCGTTTGCGCCTTTTGGCTCACGTATATGATAGTGTCGCTAGCATCCATATGACAGAGAACCCGGGCCGACATGGCTAGTCGTGAACCCAAAGCGGCACCAACCTATGGGGACATGCATACATGAATCACATCGAGCATGTCGGTCAACAGCGTATGAATCCGGGCTGTAGCACTGGGCTAACAGGACTCCGGGAACCCGGGCTGTAGCAGGCTAGGAAGGACTCCGGATGTCACCGCGTGACATTTCCCTGAAGGGACAGACACAGGAACGAAGTGAAACACATGCCGGCCAGTCAAGTGCCCTGAGCAGTAGTGCTGGGCTAGCAGGACTCCGGTGAACCAGGCTGTAGCGGACTACT
Organism: Triticum urartu; assembly: GCF_003073215.2. Classification (NCBI taxonomy): domain Eukaryota; kingdom Viridiplantae; phylum Streptophyta; class Magnoliopsida; order Poales; family Poaceae; genus Triticum; species Triticum urartu. Next base: position 437,777,661 of record NC_053027.1, on the reverse strand, counting down.
AGGCTCATGGAAGCACTAGACTACATTTCCCCATAATAGAGGCTACCAAGGATAAACAACTAGGTTGTGGGATCCCACACATACCAAGCATTTCAATCATACACACAATATGATCGATATGTGTAAATACAACATGGCATCACAACATAACTCTATGACTCAAGTATTTATTCATTAGGCTCCGAGGAGCGAGATATTACAAACATGGGTCTCATGACCCAACATTCAGAGCATACAAGTCAAAGCACAAGCGGAAGCTTAACATGTCTGAGTACAGACATCTACAAATGGAAAAGGCTAAGAAGCCTGACTATCTACCAGATCCTGCCGAGGGCACAAGATCGTAGCTGAGGTATCAAGCTAACGTCGAAGTCCACACGGAAGTACTAGCGAGACTGAGGTCTCTCTGCAAAACATAAATTAAACAAACGTGAGTACAAAGGTACTCAGCAAGACTTACATTAGAACTAAACTACATATGCATCGGTATCAACAAGGGGGGGGGGTGGAGTTTAACTGCAGCAAGCCAGCTTTGACTCAGTGGCTAACCCGAACTACGACTCCAAGCAACTCTTTTGAGGTGGCGCACACGAGTCCACATATTCACCATTCAATACACCACTATGGATCCGCTCCCGTCTCCCTACGAGAAGGCCATCCATAGCACTCACACTTATCTTGCGAGTTTTAGAGTATCCACTTTCACTTGTCTATGAACTGTTATAGGCAACCCAGAAGTGCTTTACCGCGGACATAGCTATTCGAATAGATGATGTTAACCCTGCAGGGGTGTACTTCTTCACACAGGCTCTCACCACTTACCGCCGTTAACACGACTTGTACTCGGCAACCTTCAAGCGGAAGCCCAACGAGGGTGTCGGCCACGGCCTACCTAAACACTCAAGTCTCTAGTCCAGGTTTATCGCCTATCCAGGTTCCATCCGCAGGGAGTCCGGCTGAGGTTTCCACATACGGCCCCGAACGATGTGAACAGGGTTCCCGAGACACTAAACGAGCGCCCGGTACACCGTGCCACGGTGTATCTACTGCATCGTAGCCCACCCCTAGGGTCAGCGCTACGCACGACCGCCAACACATATCCTATAAACACCAGAAACTAGTTGCAACTCCTGGACAGAGGACAAGGGTGATCAAGAAGCCGAGAGGGTCCATTGGTTTCGGGCCCAATGCGTGGTAGTAACTGTTTCATGGATCACAAACACAGAACTCAGTTCCTAAGGACGGCTTCAATGAGACAACCCACCATGTACTCCTACATGGCCTCTCACCGCTACCTTTACCAAATCGTGTTCACACACTTAGCTCTCAACCGTAGGACATGTTTACACACCTCCGATTCATCCCCGATGAATCAGACCCGACTCAGCTCTAAGCAGTAGCAGGCATGACAAACAAGCATGAATGAGTAGGCACATCGGGGCTCAAACAACTCCTACTCATGCTAGTGGGTTTCATCTATTTACTGTGGCAATGACAGGTCATGCAGAGGATAAGGGGTTCAACTACCGCAGCAAGTAACAGAGGAAAACATGTTGTCCTAATGCAGTAAAAGAGAGCAGGAGCGAGAGAGTGGGATTGTATTGAAATGAACAAGGGGGTTTTGCTTGCCTGGCACTTCTGAAGATATCATTGGGTCTTCATCAGTGTCAACGATCACAGCGTTGGTACAACGTCTATCGAGAGGGGACAACCACCGGCAATAGAGAAGGAACACAATCAATGCAATGCACAACATGATGCATGATAATGACATGGCAATATGTTGTTGATTGAGCTAATGCAACTAGCAACACAATTAAATGAAGTTGGTTTGAATACAAGATTCAAATTCCAACTCCATATATGATTATTTAAATGCCCTTTATTGGATTTGTCCTAAACAGTGACCTTAAATTGTTCTAACATGCATGAAAATGGCATAGATGGATTCCTTGAATATTTCTGATAATTTTTCATATATAAATTATTTCATTTGGAGTTATAGATAATTTTCTATGATTTTTAGAAGTTTTGGGCATTTTCTGGAATTTGTTTTAAATCTAGAAAATGATTAACCGCGTTAGCATTGTGTCATCATGACGTCAGCAAGTCAACTGACGCGGCCCAGGTTAAACCTGACCAGTGGGGCCTACTGGTCAGTGACACAAGGTTGGTTAGGTCGCTGACAAGTGGGCCCAGTCAACGGCCACGTCATCTTGGTCAAAGCTGACTCGTGGGCCCACTGAGGTTAGTTAAAACTAAACAGAAATGTAATCTATGTTAATTAGGGCGTGGGGCCCATGAATCAGTGGCCTAGGGGGGTTGGTTAGTGGAGGGATTGGCCGCTAATGGCTGTGCCACGTCGGCACAGTCGAAGTTAACCGCCGGCGACCATCCGATGCGGCGGTGGCTCCTCGGGGTGGCGCTAGGGGCAGCGGCTGCGTGCGCTGAGGGCACCAAAAGGGAGCCCTCGCTCGCCCGCATCTAGGGGTGTACGCAGCTGGGCGTAGGGAGGCTGGGATCGACGACGGCGACCACTTGGGCGGCGGCCGGAGCTACGACACGCTCGGAAACGGTGTTTTGATGCACGGAAGGACGAGCTGCGGGTTGCTACGGAGTCCTGTGGACTCGCTGAGCACGGGGGTGGGCTCGGATGCGTCGTGGATGCGCTCTAGCTACGGCGGCGCCATGGCCAGCGGCGGTGAGTTCTCGGGTCCAGTGGGAACGACGACTATGTGGCGCAATCGAGCAAGGGGAGGGAGGGAACGAAGGAGAAGCTCACGGCAAATCAGACGAGCGGCTCAGTGGCTCAGGGGAGGCTTGGAGGCGACAGGGCGACGATGGCGATTTCCGGTGGCCGTGTAGAGAAGATGAGCTCGATGACGAGGCTTCAGGGCGTACGGGGTCGTGTAGTTCGGCGTAGAGGTGCGCGGCAGCGGGGCGGAGCTCGTGGTCGGGATGGCTGGGCGTGGGGAGGTCGGTGGCCATGACGAACGGTGACGATGGCGACGGCTCCGTTCGGTGGTGAGAGGAGCAGGACAGAGGAGGGGACGAGGCCGGGGGAGAGTGAGAGGGGGTCAAGAGGGCTGCGTGGCGTTGCGGGAGGCGTCTAGGGCGACGATGGGGCAACCAGGCAGGGTGCTGCGTGCCGCGCCAAACGCGCACGCGCGCCGGGCACGCGCCCCGTCCGACTGGCGGGAGGAGGGAGACGACTGGCGTGTCGGTTGCCTGCTGGGCTGGGCCTCAGCTACAGTGCTAGGCCACGAGGTGGGCGCCAGGTAAGGACCTGGTAAGTCCTCTGCCTTTTCTAATTTTATCTCTGTTTTGTTTTGTTTTTATTTATACATTTTGCCACTGATTCAAAATTCAAAATGAATTCAAAATAGTGCCAAAACACTCTGAGATATTTTATGTTACCTCTCTGGACTATTCCAAAAGTACATAAAACATTTCAAAGCATTTGAAAATATATTCATTATATATTATGAATATATCCCCAAATTCAAATAGATTACTGATTTAAATTCAGAGACCAAATAATTCCTTAAAAATGTTCCAGAATTTTGGTTTGATATATAAATCTTGCCAAAATTCACAAAACTATTTTTAGGGCATTTTGGATTCACAGAATGCTATTTAAAGGGTGCTTGCCCTTCTTTTAATCAGATTTCTGAGGTTTCAACAATCCTCAATTCAAGTTTCAGAAATTTAAACATGATGCAAGCAAGATGCAAACACTAGGCAACACCAGAAGCTAAGGATGTGACAGATCCTTAGACGCACAGTTTGGGACCCCCTACCCGAGATATGCCGGTTTTGACATCGACATTGGTGCTTTCATTGAGAGACGAAACCTCGGCATCATCCACCTTAGGGGGGGGGGGGGGGGAAGGCTAATGGAGGCGACCCACTCTCTATAATCTCCGGTGGCAGATCCCCCGAGGACGAAGATAGTGGGGGAAGATGGCGGGCCAGACTAAAAGGTAGAACTTAGAGTTGTCATCACAGTTTATTGATTGAATAAGTACGAAAAATACCTGACCACTTACGAGTCGGCCAGGGGCTTAGTCCGGTGCCGGTGCTTCGGGGCAACTTCGGCGTCTGGCCCCGAGTCATCAGGGAGGGTAATTTTGTGCCTCTTGGACGCTTTGGCTTCCAGGTCTTCGGAGGCCGCTCTCTTTTTACCCTTGCGGGGAGGATCTTCTTCCTCCTCCTCCTCCTCCTCCTCGTCGTCATCACCCTCGTGAGAGGACTGGGCATCAGCGTCTCCGGACATTGCGTCCGAAGTGCTCTCCTCCCCTTTCTTCTTGTCCTTCGTTGTCGACGCTTGGTATGGCGCCGGGACCAACATCCTCATTAGAAGAGGATTGGTTGGGTCTTCAAGGAGCGGAGCTGGACACCGGATCTGCTCTGCCTTCTTAATCCAGACCTGTAAGGGGATGGACTACTTAGCACCTCTCGCTCAGGTTGTTGAAGCCTATTGGTGTTCGGAGTTTTTAGAATTTACCTCGGAGGACGGATGGTTGTAGTCAAGGCCGGTGTCGTCTAAGGACCTTGGCCATGATTTCTGCTTCTTAAAAAGCAGCTTCCAGATCCCCTTATGCGTTGAGCCGTAGAACCGTTGTAGGGTCCGCGGCCCTTCCGGGTTGAACTCCCACATCTTGAGGGGCCGCCTCTGACAGGGAAGTGCTCGGCGGATTAGAATCACTTGGACTACGTCAGCAAGGGTAACGTCCTTCGCTGTCATGCTCTTGACGTGCTTCTGCAGCCGCAGTACCTCAGGGACCAACCCCTAGTCCGGACTCTTGTCGGTCCAGGATGTAAGCCTCAGCGGGGTTCCGGATCTAAAGGCTAGTGCGGCCGCCCACTTGGAGCCGCGGGGTTCTGTAATATAGAACCATTCCTGTTGCCATATTTTGACGGTGTCCACAAAGACTCCCTTTGGCCAATTGACTTTGGGAATCTTGCTCACCATGGCGCCACCACAGTCCGCGTGTTGCCCATTAACCACCTTTGGTTTCACATTACAAATCTTGAGCCATAGGCCGAAATGTGGAGGGACATGGAGGAAGGCTTCACACACGACGATAAACATCGAGATGTGAAGGAACGAATTTGGGGCCAAATCGTGAAAATCTAGCCCGTAGTAGAACATGAGACCCCTTACAAAGGGGTGAAGGGCGAATCCGAGTCCACGGAGGAAGTGGGGGATAAACACCACCCTCTCACTGGGCCCCGGAGTGGGGATGACCTGCGCCGGATCAGGAAGCCTGTGCTTGATTTCAGCGGTCAAATACCGTGCTTCCCGCGGTTCCTTGATATTCTCCTTCGTGACGGAGTAGGGAACCCATTGGCCTTGAGAACCGGCCATGGTCGGAGGAGTTGTCGGGAAGGGAAGAGCTTGGAGTTTGGGCGCTGGATCTTGGGGACGGAGAGGCTAATAGATTGACGCATGGGGTGGAACAGATGGGTTCTATCCACTTATATGGACTACGAATATCAAGTGTTCCCTCCCTCGAGCCTTAAAACTCGCCTGTTCCCAAGGGGTCACGCGAACCGCACGGTTAGGTTACCAAAACTTGTATTGATGAGAATCCTGTAATAAGGGGGCGCGATCTCTGCTTTGACAAGACGTGTCGCCAGAGTTTGCGTATCAAAGCGCGAAATAGGAGGCCGAATCGAAATAATAAAGCGGCTGTATGTAACATCTCGTCCATGAAATCATGAGAAGACAGAATTTATCTGTATTTTACCTTTATATTTAAGGATGGCGACTATTGCGCAGAGCCGGATATAGTACTGATGGTCAACTGTTTTGAAGTGTTCAGAGGAGGAACCCGCCTTGCAATGCCGAAGACAATCTGCTCGCCGGACACATCACCATTGAAGACTAGTTCAGGGGCTACTGAGGGAGTCCCAGATTATGGGGTCCTTGAGTGTCCGGGCTACGTGATGTGGGCTGGACAGATGGGCCATGAAGATACAAGATAGAAGGCCTTCCCTCATGTCCGGATGGGACTCTCCTTGGCGTGGAAGGCAAGCTTAGCGTGCGGATATGAATATTCCTTTCTTTGTAAACCGACTTTGTACAACCCTAGCCCCCTCCGGTGTCTATATAAATCGGAGGGTTTAGGTCGTAGACACAATCATAATCATACAGGCTAGACATCTAGGGTTTAGCCATTACGATCTCGTGGTAGATCAACTCTTGTAACCCTTATACTCATTAAAGTCAATCAAGCGGGACATAGGGTATTACCTCCATCAAGAGGTCCCGAACCTGGGTAAACATTGTGTCCCTGTCTCCTATTACCATCGAGCCTTAGACGCATAGTTCGAGACCCCCTACCCGAGATCTGCCGGTTTTGACACCGACACCGTACACCCAATTCATGGAAGAGGCTGAAATCCTTCAGGAGTTCACACAATATGCTGCTAGTGTCGGCCTCACCGACTTCATCGCAGTTGAATGTGAACAGTATCATCTGCTCACAAATATTTTTGTTCAAAGTTTTACTTTCCTTCCTAGGAATAATCCCCCCGAGGTGCAGTTTAGTTTATATGCTGAAACCCGTCAGATACCACTTACTGAATTTTGTAACATATGCATGATCCCTTCTGACGGGAGCTTAGTTGAGCCTAGTCCGGCAGAGTTTGAGGTCTTTTATCGTACCTTGACAGTGGGAGGTGAGAGAGAGGTGTCGGCTATTACTGCTGCTGGCTTGCATTTTCCTGCTGTTCATTACTTTGCTCTTTTCATTGCAAAATGATTGCTTTCTAAAGAGAAGGTGGGTGCACTCAGTTCACCAGACCTTGCCGTTTTACGCCGCGCACTAGAGGGCGACAACAGTTATAGCTTGGGAGCTATTGTGGCTCGTCGCCTCCACATCAATAAGTCCAAGGGTAAAATACATGGTGGCATTTTCATGACTCGTTTGGCGGCTCACTTCAATGTTGATATACGCCTTCATGATTACCCTCTTACCAAAGTTTACCTAGATTGGGCAGCCATGGATCGCCACCATTTCACTGATAACAATTCTCCTGACATCCCTATTCCATATAACCTGATTTTTAGTGTGAGGACTCGTGATATTATTCCATTGCCTTCTCTTGCTTTGTTTGGTCCTATTGCCAGGGGTGGATATAGGATTATGCCTACGGATATCATCGCCTACCAGAACGATCAGGCTGCAGCAGAGGAAGAGCCTCAGCAGTGGGGTCAGTGGATGCCCGCTCCTCAGCACCCCGATAACTATCCAGGCTACTGACTGCTTACCAAGTTAGGCCAAAAGCCTAAGCTTGGGGCAATACGTGTTTCTCACTAACATTACATTCATGTTTACACATCTCATTCCAATTGTCGGTATCCACGCATTTTCATTGTATCATCCATGTTAAATTTATTTTCTTGCTTTCTTCTTGTGTGTTTGAAAAACCTTAGAAAAACAAAAAATTAGTGGTAGTTAGTTTACTTTCTATGCATGTTTAGCTGTACCACTAAAAAGAAAACCCAAAAAGATTTCCCTGTTCTTCTTTTGCTTGTTGGGAGCTTCCCGTGTAAATAGTTTTTCTCATTTTTGCTTTTCCCTTTTATTTGCTTGTTCAAGAAAACAAAAAACTCCAAAAATATTTCTGTGTGTTTCTCTAAACTTGTTTTCTTTTTATTCGAGTCATATCAAGGAGAAGTCCACGATGAAAATGTTGAGTGGCTCTTATATGAATAATTTTTGATCTAATAAAGAGCCCATTTTACCTTGTCTTCTCCTATTGAATAAAATGTTTGCAGATTCCAGCTTAGTCCACAACACTCTTGCACTATTATTATTTTCATATCGTTCGGTCATGGAAGTGAAAGGCAATAATGACGATATTCGATGAACTGGCCGTGGCAGAGAGAAACTGGTATGAAATCGACTTGTTCTGTTTGTGTAAATATGTTTAACCTAGTATCCATGATTTAGCCCATTATGCTTAAACGTGTTTGCAATGAGAATTAGAGATTAGAGTTTCTCATGCCATGCATAAGTAGCTAAGAGTGGATAATGATTTATCTTGGATATCAACATTGCGTTAAAATGATTGTGATGTAGTATGATGATATGGTATCCTCCTCTGAATGTTCGAGTGGCTTGACTTGGCACATGTTCATGCATGTAGTTGAATCAAAACCAACATAGCCTCTATGATATTTATGTTCATGGTGTTCGTATCCTACTCATGCTAGTGTCCAATGTTACTTATGCATAATGCATGTTCATGACCGTTGTTGCTCTCTAGCTGGTCGCTTCTCGATCTAATTGCTATCCTTCACCTGTACTTAGTGGGAATTCTGCTTGTACATCAAAAACCTTGAAGCCAAAGTTATTCCAGATGAGTCCACCATACCTACTTATATGCGGTATTACCCTACCGTCCTAAGTAAATTTGCATGTGCCACCTCTAAAAACTTCTAATAAATATCCTTTTTGTGTGCCTGGATCATTCATGGAATGACAGGAGGTGGTCGGTATCTTCCATGCTAAGCCGGTTATTCTCAGGTCGAGTGTTTATTCACTCGCCATCGCACGAGAAAAGGGCGGTAATAGGGATGCCCGGTCCCAAACTGCAAACAGAAAAAAGCTTGCAAATAATCAAACAAAAACTCCTAATGGAGTTAAAACCTTTACTTTTATCGCTTGGGAACCGCCACTAGCATGCTTAGCATGGAAGATATTGATAACTGATGGTCGTGAAGTAAATGAGAAGGGTGCATGTCTCAAAATATCATTTACGTCTGTTTAAAAACTTGCGCTTTGGCACCTCTGCAAATCACTTCTTCCCTCTGCGAAGGGACTATCTATTTACTTTTATGTTGTGTCATCACCTTCTAAAATAAGCGCCAGAATCAGAGAGCACTGCCATCATGCTTATGCATTGTGTGTAGCTAATGTTGGGTGCATCAAGACTGGATCTTTTCAACCATGAATTACAATGTTTAGTCACTGCTTGAACTTTGGAGGTGCTCTGCATTTATGTTTTGCCGTCTCAGAAAGGGCTAGCGAGATACCACTATTGTCATATTATATCATGGTTGTTTTGACAACGTGTTGCCATTTGAGATATTTTATTATCGCTTGCTAGTTGATTATGTTATTGATATGAGTTAATATAACTTTTAAGAGTTATTGTTGGCATGGTTAGTTATAATGTTGGCTGAAAACCTGGGTATTGTTTAAGCTTATTTATGCAAACAAGAGTAAAAGAGTTTGTAAATGTTTTTCTTTTTCATTTTTAGTTTATCAACTGAATTGCTTGAGGACAAGCAAAGGTTTAAGCTTGGGGGAGTTGATACATCTCCAACATATCTACTTCTCCTAACGCTTTTCCTCTTGTTTGGCCTCTAATTTGCATGATTTGAATGAAACTAACCCCGGACTGACGCTGTTTTCAGTAGAACTGCAATTGTGTTGTTTTTGTGCAGAAATAAAAGTTCTCGGAATGGAACAAAACTTTGCGAGGAATTTTCATATCAATAAAGAGAATTTCTGGAGCCAAGATCCACCAGACGGCGCACCTGGGTGGGCACAACCCACCAGGGCGCCCCCCTCCTGGTGCGCCCAGGTGGGTTGTCCCCACCTGGTGGCCCTGCAGACCCTGAAACCAACACTATAAAATCCTATTTCTCCAGAAAAAATCAGGAAGAAAGAATTATCGCGATGCACGAGACGGAGCCACCGTCAGCTCCTGTTCTTCATCAGGAGGCCAGATCTGGAGTCCGTTTGGGGCGCTGGAGAGGGGGATCTTCGTCATCACCAACCCTTCTCAACCGCCAATTCCATGATGCTCCCCACCGGGAGTGAGTAATTCCTTCGAAGGCTCGCTGGTCGGTGAGGAGTTGGATGAGACTCATCATGTAATCGAGCTAGTTTTATCAGGGCTTGATCCCTAGTACCCATTATGTTCTGAGATTGATGTTGCTATGACTTTGCCATGCTTAATGCTTGTCACTTTGGGCCCGGGTGCCATGAATTCAGATCTGAACCGTTTATGTTATCACCATTATATCCATGTTCTAGATCCGATCTTGCAAGTTATAGTCATCTACTCACTACAAAAAAAAGACACATCCGTGACATTTTGGGCCGAACGAATTTTTTTCCTGTCATACATATGACACTTCTATGGCAATAATTGTGACAAAACCTGTATCATCATAGATGTGGTGGGCTCCTACTTCTATGACAAAAAATCATGACAGAGAATGGGCTTTTCGTCCTGGGCGAGCCGGAGACGTAGCTGCATGACATTCTTTGGGTCGCCCATGACGGAAAAAACCGTGGTAGAAGCGAGGGGAGGAAAATTTCGAGGAGTTCCCGGTTACGGTGGGAGGTCGGGGGCCGAGCGATGCGCATTTCTCTCGTACACGTACGCGTGTGTGTGCAAGGCGTTGGCTCTAACTAAACCCGAGCGAGGCGTTGGGCTCTAACTGAAGCCGAGCGATTGCACTGCAGGCTATGCGTTACTGAACCCGAGTGATCGATCGATGGCTGTTAACTGAACCCGATCGAGCGATTCCTTTGCTAATACTTCTAATGAAGCCAATCGATTGGATGAACAATGAGCGTTGGGGGGGTGGATGAACAGTGAGCGGTTCTGGATGAACAGGACCCCGTGGTGTGGAGGGCTGGATGAACAGTAGACCGTGGAGGGGTGGTTGAATAGGACCCCATGGTGTGGAGGGCTAGATGAACAGTAGACGGTGGAGGGGTGCCCGTGGAGGGGTGGTTGAACAGTAGCCGGTGGAGTAGTGCGCGGTGGAGGCTGGATGAACAGGAGCCCGTGGAGGCTGGAGGAGGTCGACGGTAGCCCGTGGAGACTGGAGGAGGTCGACGGTGGAGTTGAACAGTATCCCGTGGAGTCCCGTTTTGCGGTACGCCACACCCCTCCCAATGAACAGGACCCCCGTTTCGACCGTAGGAGGTCCGTTTCGTCCGTTTTGCGGTACGCCACACCCCTCCCGATCAACAGGACCCCGTTTAGGAGGTCTGTTTCCTCCGTTTTGCGGTACGCCACACCCCTCCCAATCAACAGGACCCCATTCCAAACGTAGGAGGTCCGTTTCCTCCGTTTTGCGGTACGCCAGGCCTCGTTTCCATCGCCTGTTCCGTCCAAGCCCTCCCGATGAACACGACCACGCATTCCGTTCCGACCCAGCCGGTTGGCTCCCATGCGTTCCGTTGCCTCTCGATGAACACGACGCATTCCGTTGCCTCCCCATGAACACGACGCATTTCGTTGCCTCCCCGTGAACACGACGCATTCCGTTGCCTCCGCATGAACACGATGACGACGCTGTTTCTCCGTTCTGACCCAGCCATGTACACGAGCCCTGGCCGTACGTATGCGCGAGTAGGCGTTCAAGACCCCGCTCGTATGTACACATACGTGGCCACATTTTCTTTCTTGCACCCTGGCCGTTGTACGCACGTGTACATGCAACGTGCGCGCCTCTACTACGACACATACGCGCCTCTACTACGACACGTGCACGCCTCTACATCCACCAGTATATATGTACGTACACATTCGCGACCAGAATGACAACGCTGCGTACGCTTTGACCAGGTGGGTCCCGACTGTCAGGCACTTCCTTGCGTGCAAATATGTAGCTGGTGGGTCCCGGCAGTCAGGGGGCGAATCGTTTTTTGTGCCCGGACGCACTTCCTTGCGTGCGAAGATGTAGCTGGTGGGTCCCAGTAGTCAGGGGGAAACATTTTTTCACGAAATACGGTGGCCCGTCCAGTGGGTCCCTGCTGTCAGGTGGAGGAATCATTATTTTGCGCGTAATAAGGAGGCACTTCCTTGCTGCGGCCGTGGACCTAGCTGTCAGCCTCTCCACATACAGTCCACGTCCGATGGAAGTCGTTCCTTGACCACGTTGACCACACCGCGCCGAGAGCACCATGGCGGTGGACGACGGCGAGGACTAGGAAGGGGACGACTCAGAGGCGGGGAAGACGCAGGAGTGGAAGCCCACGCGAGCGGAGTATGAGGGTTCACTGGTTCGGCTGCGGTGTGAGGCTACTGTCGCCGTAGAATAACAAGGGGTGTGGGTGAGTAGAGGGATGGCCTGGCCAGCGGTGGGAGTAGTAGGGGGCGGTGAGGCCTCCGCAGCATCACAGCCAGCCACGGGAGGCAGGAGCACGCGGCACGACCGGCGCTGGTTTGGGCGGCTGGAGCAAGAAGACCAGAGGTTGAAGAAGCACTACGGACGTTGGATGAACATCATACGATAACAGGAGCTAGAATCATTCATATTGACTAAGTTGACAAAGCCCTCCATCCCCGTCAACTTGGTAGGCCCACAAGTTAGCCTCCCACTATGCTGGGTTCCAGCTGGCAGGGGGAATATTCATATTTTTGTGCGTAATAAGGAGGCACTTCCTTGCGTGCGAAGATACCCGGTGGGTCCGACATGTCAGCGGGGGGCACGTTATTTTCGTGAAATACAGAGGCCCTTCCGGTGGGTCCCAGATGTCAGGTCTAGGAATCATTATTTTGCCCGTAATAAGGAGGCATTTCCTTGTGTGCGGCCATGGACCCAGCCATCAGCCTCTCCACGCACAGTCTACTTCCGATGGTGTTGTTCGTTGACCACGTTGACCACGCCGCGCCGAGCGCATCCAAGGTGGTGGATGACGGCGAGGCCCCGGACAACAATGGGCGGGAGATGGGAAGACGCGGGAGTAGAGTCGCAGACGGAGAGGTGTATGAGGGTTAACTGTTCTAGTGCGGTGTGGTTCGGCAGTCGATGGAGAAGAATAGGAGGTGTGGAGGGGTGGAGGGATGGCCTGGCCAACGGTGGAGTAGCGCTTCATAGCGAAGCGTGCTAAGTAGAGCTGCTAGCAGCAGGAGGCGGGAGGTGGTCCCTGCGGCGCTGGAGGAAGAAGACGAGACATTGAAGATGGATGCCGGTCGTTGGATGTAAATCCAACGGCTAACATGTCAGAATAATTTGTTGACTAAATTGACAACGACTTGTGTTGGCTTCGACCTACTAGCCCACATTTCAGCCTCCAAAAAAGTGGCACATGTTCAACCCATTTTTTCAGAATTTACAGTCTTTTTTTGCGCGGTAGAATTTACAGCCAATTTGATCTTTTTTTTGAATTACAACCATTAGCTCGACTGGGTGAACAAATAATGTAGCATCCATGCGTCCCATTCATTTTATTTCCTAAAAAATTACAGGCCATTTACACTTCCTTGAAATACACGATTTTGCTGGGCTGATTCTAATTATAATGTTGGGTTGGGCCAGCAATGTTATCAAAAAATAAAAAGGGGCTGAGCATTTTGTTATAAATATATTTAAATAATAAGTGATATTATTACATTCGTCCTTAAATCTTACCAAGCTTTTGTACACAATCACTAGGATTTTCGTGCCAAAACAATCCAGGATTTTATTTGTTCAGAAATTTATTTTATAAGTTAATAAGATGTGGGATATTGTTTTCTTACATATGTAAGTATATTTTAAATATATGATGACAATAAAAATAATATATAATAACATATAAAATAATTGAAATATATATAATATAGTTAGAAGGGAAACATAAGTTGGACCTGGCGTTCCTATTCTTATATATAAAAATAGAACAGACCTCTGCGTTTTCTTAAAAAAATACATAAATTGGGCTGCTGAAAATAAAACCTCGGATGGGAGGTCCATAGGCCGGTCGATACATGACGGCCCTAAAAAAATACAAACATGCTTATGGACCTCCCATCCGAGGTCGTGGGCTGCGCATGTTAAAAATGAAAGCCTAGACGGGGCAGCCCAAAACCACGTCCAACACTTGCCAAAACTTCGTCCCTCGTTTTCTTTGTGTTTCGCACACTCGACATTGTGTGGGCATTTTGACTGTGCATCATATGAAGATGTCCTATACATGAATGTTGATCAGCATGATGTTAACTGGCTGGTAGTTCCATTTTCGACAATGAATAAAACTTCCAACATGATGTTAACCCTGTTTGAAAAGGCCGTGTTAATATAAATGCTCTGCCTCTGAAAGTTGAAGTTTCTTATCTGAAACTGAACTTGCAGTTTCTTATCTGAAACTGAAACTTGTTGTTTCTTCTCTGAGAATCACATTGTCTGCACTTTTATACTCCTATGAAACTACATATTTTTAAGTGCTAAAAATAGATCTCTAGAATTCATAAAATACTTCATATGCTCAATACTGCAAATTTGAAATTCAAAATGCATTCATATCTGAAAGTACTCTCAAAATACACAACACAAAACACAATTCACAACCTGCAAATACTGACAACCCTAAGCTCCTCCTGACAATTCACAACTTGCCCGACTATTGGGCTGGGGGGCGGTGAGACGATGTGAACGGTGAGGGAGACGATGGCGGGGAAGCGTCGTCGGGCCAACTGCTTTCCTCCTCCTGCAGTTGGGTTCAGTCGACGAAGACTCCACGGGCTCGCTCTGGCAGGACACCCTCACAAACGGCACCCTGTAGATGCTCGATCCTTCAATCTCTAGTGGATGCTCCATCTGGGATCGGTACTCTCACCACCGCTCCCTCACGATCGGATTCGGTCAATCTGTTTGCTCCATGGCCCAGAGGAGTAGCTCTATGTACTCCAGCGCGACTCCCTCCGGGAGTATCGCCGCCTTTTCGGTCTATTGCAGATATTTGGCCACGGATGTCGCCGTCGCCGCTAGTTGGTCCTTGTTGTCAAACCAATACTGTATCTCCAACATCCTAGCTAGCTTCACAGGGTCGTCGTCTGCGATCCTCACGTATCGGTTGTACTCCTCCATCGATCTACTTCTCCACAGCACCTTCACTCGCCGGCGGTGGGTTTTGAATGGAAGAGGAGAGGAGCATCGCTAGTTTTGGATTAGAACGGGAGAGGAGCGACGCTGGTTTTGGACTGGAACATGAGAGGAGGGGCGGTGGTTTTGAAATGGAAGAGGAGAGGAGCAGCGCTGCATTTAGATTGGAATAGGAGAGGAGCGGCGGTGGTTTAAGAGGAGAAGATAATTAAATCACCACATATTAGTCCCATTTTTATTAGTCCTGCTGTAATTAAATCACCACATATTACACTGATTCCGCTGCTCGTTGCGTACGCTGATTGGGAGAAATAAATACCCACCCGTAGCATGCACTAGGGATGTGCGCGTGAGGCTTGCATGTGGCTGCATGCGGAGGGAGGCGAGACGATTCAATTAATTAATGCCGCTCCTACTCGTCCCCGCACGTCCTTCAATACTACGACCGTTCGCTCCTAGTCGTCCCGTCCATTCACATTACGGCAGTTCCACTAATCCTAACCCTCCTCCCAAATCAATGGCATCCCAAATCTCCACGATCGGTGGTGAGTACAAGGTTAGAACCATCACCGGCGGTGAGTTCGATGTCATCTACACCCGTTCTTCCGCAACGGTGAAAGGATGCCTTTCTCGCTTCAGATGCATGTTCGAAGACTCAGATGATGAGTGGGTCGTTGGGCTAGACATTGAGTACACCACAGTCCTAGGACCAGAGAAGGATCTAAAGGACGAAGAGAGGAAGAAGCCCGCCGTGATCCAGGTTTGCATGCATGACTTATGCTTGGTCGACCACATATGCCATGCCGACGTTCAGTGCCAGGATTTTAAGGACTTCCTTGAGAGCAACCTAGTCAAATTCGTTACTGTAGACTTTGGTAGCGACAAAGAAGTCCTGCATCGGATAGGCCTCGTTGTAGGCAACACCTTCGACCTCTAGAAGAATCGGCTGGTGTCCTCCCGTCAGCCTTCAATGCTGACCCTGGCAGGAGCCATGGTTCATCCTTCGTACGGTAAACTGGAGAAACCTCCATACACATTTCATCGTCATGCATGGCAGCGGAATGTAATAGATATAGACCACATCCACTATGCTGCAATCGATGGCTACCTTTGCTTCAATATCTACAAGGGTTGGATGAAGAGCAACAGCCAAGTGTGCGGTTCAAGCAAAGAAGTATCGACCAAGAGGAAGAGGGACAAGGACGAAGTCGAGGACGTGGACGAGGACTACGAGTAAGGTGGCAGTGTCGTTGCTCATGGTGGTTCTAATGTAGTGTCTACCGGAATAGTTGCAAAGTTTAATTTCAGGTGTGCTTAATTTAATTTGAGGGGTGTGTTGTGCTGAGCCCCTAGCAGAACTATGTTATGTTTCTTCTCGTTACTTTAACTCTTCAGTACGTACATACTAGTATTTCTTACATTTCATCTTTTAGTTGGTATAGTACTACCACTCGTTTCTTCACATTATATACATACAATATATATGGCCAACATCATATAGCCAGCTGTTTAGTTGTCAAAGAATTTCAGGGTGCTTAGTTTTGTCAAAGAATTCCAGGATGCTTAGAGGGTGCTTGGATCCAAGGGACTTATTTTAGTCTGACTAAAAATAGTCTCTTTAAGAGGCTAAAGTTCCAAGCACCCCTGACTAAAGAGGGGCTAAAACTAGTCTTGAGACTAAATTTTTTTAGTCAGGGGTACCCCTACTAAAATGTGGATTAGTCCTCTCTCTACTCATTTAACTCCTCTCCTTTAACACAGGCGAGTTCTGGATTGGAGGGTTTGGAGGATAATAAATGCTCATTAACTTGATTTTAGCCTTTTTAGTATTTGGATCCAAGCATGGGTGAGGCTAGCATGTTTTAGTCCCACTACTTTTAGTCATGGGACTAAAACGTATCCAAGCACCCTCTTAGTTTTATTTGAGGGGTGGGTTGTGCTGGACACCAGTATTGTGACTAGCCTTTTTAATAGTACTCTATGCATAATTTGGCAACGAGCGCTCTCTATATGTACCACCTTTTTTTTAATTTCAAGTTTTGCTCCATGGCGCAATCCATCGATACTACTGCTGTACAAAAGTATACATTTTTTAAAAGGCTAGAGGGCGGGGCAGTCTAGCTTGGTCGGTTTCACGAGAAGCGAGGGCCTTTGTGATTTGATGGCTCATTACTGCTGGAAGGCGGGGCCTTGTGATTTGACTGCTCGTATAAATGCGTCGACGACCTGATCGAGGAGGAGCAAAGAATCGTGCGGTATACTCAAGTTTTCCACTGGAGTAGTATTGTGACGGAGGAGCACGAAACACGGCAGCCCAGTGCCATATGGCGATAAAAAATGATCTAATTTGCTAGTCATCTCATTGTTAGCATTGTTCTATTCATTCCCTAAAAAACACTGTTCTATTCATGCCTCGCAGAGAACGTGACACGTGCGGCGAAACACCCGAAGCAAAAGATGAAACACAGGAGCAAAAGAAGAAGGAAGATTATCACCCAAATGATCTAATTCGCTGCGGAGTCGTAACTGCTTCTTCATCGCCTCCACGACCTCCATCTCCTTGCGTGTCTCCTCCACCATCTTCTTCATTCTGTCCATGACACGGCATTTCTCGATGCGAGCCTTCATCATCTATTCCATGGCCGCATTACGTACCTTGACAGCAGCCGGGTGCTTGATGCGGAGCTTCGCCAAATCCTCCTTCTGTTCCATGACGAGGGCCAGCAGCATCTTCATCGAGGAACTACTATTCTCATGCAGCTTCTTCTAGCCGGCGTTCTTCTCCTTCAACGGGCCGATCCTGTGGCAGAGCTTCGCCTTGTCCTCCTGAAGTCGCAGGATTTCACCGGTCGCCTTCTTCTCCGAGGCAATGCTCTTCTTCAGCAGCATCACCAAGCCGGCGGTCAACTCCCCCTGCTGATTGAGCTCAGCGGGCATGTCGTCGAGGCTCTCCTTCAGCAACTCCATCAAGCCTTGGATGAACTCCTTTTGCTTATTGAGGTGCTTAATGAGCTGATCGGGCATGCCGTCGAGGGATAACGACTCCAGCTCCACCGGCTCGGCATGTTCACCTCCGTGTCTAGGGCGCTCCTAGGAGCCATCACCTGCCCGTGAGAGATCTTTCGAGGTGTCTGCGTGGC
This sequence comes from Triticum urartu, assembly GCF_003073215.2. Taxonomy (NCBI): domain Eukaryota; kingdom Viridiplantae; phylum Streptophyta; class Magnoliopsida; order Poales; family Poaceae; genus Triticum; species Triticum urartu. The sequence continues at coordinate 437,759,673 of NC_053027.1, read as the reverse complement.
GGCGAGCCCTCTCTTTTTTTCCCGCAGCCTTGGTTGCCGCTCCCTTCTTATGAGTAGTTCTCGACCTAGAGCTCTGCTCACCGGCCATGGCAACGACGGACGAATAAGCACTTATGAGGAGGAAAGGTAGAGTAATTTTCGGTTAGGTTGTTCCCCTTTTTATAACCTAAGTACAAGCACTAGTACTAATACCTTCATAGTGGGAACACGTTCAGGTTTGGTACGTACTAGTAGGTGTGAGCAGGCTTTCGAATGTGATGGGAACAAGGTAAAGATTAATTGATGGTTTTGGTTTCTAGGCCCGAAACGGCTCCCGATGAGTTTAGCGGAACATAAATTTCAAGTACTACACTGCTCAAATGCGTAAATATTATGTTACTGTCAAAAATTAGCACAAAATACGAAGGAGACCAATGGAAGTACTACTAGCAACCCACGATTTAACTACTCGCATGCGCGTAGTGGAGTAATAATGTCTTTCTTCCGCCCTCACGTCCACTCAATTTCCATGCGCTGTATTAATTGACCATCAATGAAGTGAACGACTTTACACGCGTCAAATTATCACATGGGGTGGATCTTGGCACAAAATTACGTCTGCCCGTGTACCCGCGTGTGTGTGCGAGGGAATGAGTGCGTGCATGGCGTGCGTGCGCATCTTCGCTTCATGCATGTACCGCTAGTGTGGCTCAGGGAGGACGTGTACATTCTTCTGGAACCAGCAGCATGTCACCGTGATCAATCCACGCAAGGAGGTCGCGACAACGCCTCCACATGTGCCATGTGGCTTCATGAACTGTAAGAGATACACTATGTAGCGTGCCATTGGTATTCTAATTTACGTGTTTTGCACATACTCGAAGTACTAGTAAGGTACACGTGCATTGCACGCATCAGATTTTGCAACCAAATTATGAATAAATACCACACTATAGCATGTAAGCTCCGAGCCATATATGCCTGATGTAGACCTTCGTTTAATTCTTATAGTTCATCTCATTCAAAATCAATTAGTTTTTATAAAAAAGCTAAGAACGTGGGAATAGGAAAAACATGGGATTATAGTGGAATGTCGTCTTGAATCCTACAGGATTGTACGAGTGTTTGATTGTGCATAGAAAAAATGCAGAATTCTTTCAAAGAGGTTTGAGTGGATGGGATGTTTCCTATGAAATCTAGTGCAAATGAATCATATGGAAAAATTCCTATGGTTTACAATCCTACGAATCAAACAACCAAGATAGGAAAAATTCCTAATGACTAGAATCCTCCAAAATTCCTTTGAGAATCCTTTGAATCAAAGAAGCCCTTAATCTATTTTATGATTCATGGAATTGTGCATTGTAAAGCATAAAGTAAAAACAAATAATGGCAATTCAACTAGAAAAAAGTTTGGGCAGTTATGATACGGAAGATTCTAGAACAAAAGAGAACCACTGTTGTTTTGAGGTTTGTGCATTATGCTTAAGTTCAACCATGGAGTCTGCTAGATTGTACATGTGGCAAAATCCGATGGGGGCTAGAAGATGGTGCGAGGGGCCGAGTGGAGGGAGACTATGAAGGAATGCACAAGTGCGAGATCGATATTTAGAGAGAGGGGGCGAACACGTGCGCTGTTGGGCGCAGTGGCGGAGCCATGAAAAATAAATGAGCTAGGGGGCCAAGCATTGCTGATCCTTTACGAGGAGGGTCAATTCATGAACTTAAACCATTTTTAGCAGCAATTGTCTAATGATCACATTCATATTAGCCTTGATATATAGTGATGTTAGGGGGGGAGGGCGCAGGGCCCTTACTGCCCCTATCTTCACCATTGTGCACGCGTCTGAGAGATGAAGCGGAAGGCATGGATGATGAGAGGGGGACATTGGATACATAATTAATGTGGGTGTATTAGCTATATATGTTAATCCTATATAGAGAGGCATAGATTGATCGATGTCGACGTGGGAAAGAGGGTGAGACCTCATTGGATATATCGATTGATCGGTTTGTGTGGAAAACTATGAAAGACCTAGCTATATACACACATACATAGAGGAACATCGATCGTTGCGCATGCACGCGTGAGAGATAAAGAATGCCCGATATGATGGAGAGGGGGATGTGTGTGGGTGTGTGCCTTCATTGGAGACCGACCTGAAGAAAAAGATTGCATGCGTGCGATGGATAATGCCGACTGGTAGTGTGTGTGCATGCATGCACGAGAGAAAGTTAGTGGTACAATTATAAAGAGAAGACTACTGTGTGGGTGTAAAAGAATAGGCGAGGTCATAATCAATGTAAAGTTGAATTCAAATATTTGAATAAGAGATCCTGATGTTTGAAACCATGCATGCATGAATATAACGGAGATATGCGCAGTGTGGTTTGGAAACGAGCATGTTGTAATGTATACACATTGAACAAGGTCAGACTAATTTGAATTTGAGATACCGATGGCAGACATCATTTGGCTACGTCGCATCCATGCATGGACACACTATTCTAATTGGAGATGATGGGCGGCTTTCGCATCACATATCTATATCTATACCCCTATATATATATTTTTATTTTTTTATATTGTGTGCGGGTAACTTTAACTTTGAAAGATGGTCGTTGGATGAGGCGAATCTGATGGTCCAAAGATGGCAAATTTGAGCACTACTAGCCGTTGGATATCATCTAGATTCCACCAGATTTCGCCACATGTATAATCTAGAAGACTCCATGGTTGAACTTAAGCATAATGAACAAAAATCAAAACACAAGCACTTCTTATTTGTTCTAGAATCTTCCGTATCAGAATTGCCCAAATGTTTGTCTACATGATTTGCCATTATTTGTTTTTACTTTATGTCTTACGACGCACAATTCCATGCATCTTAAAATAGATTAGCTTTCTTATAAAAACTAGATGATTTTGAATGAAATGAACTATAAGAATTAAATGAACATCTACATCATGCATATATGACTCAAAACTTGCATGCTATAATGTGGTATTTATTCATAATTTGGTTGCCAAATCTCATGCGTGCAATGCACGTATACCTTACTCTAGTCTAAATGGTGTTTGTGTGTGTGTTGTGCGTGTTGAGGTGGAAATTGTCTTTTTTTGGGTACACGTTAAGCTTGTTCTTCCAAAATTTCAAGTCGCGCCTTGTTATGCCGAAAATTTAAGCTAGCGTCTCTGTCTATCGTGCTACGAAACTCCCGCCTCTTCAACCCGCGCCTTGTTAGCCCGAAATATTTAAGATATATCTTTGTCTCGTTGTGCTCCGACAGCTCCCTCCATCTCAACCCGCGCCTTGCTATTCCGAAATTACAACGCGCGCGAAAACTCCCACCTCCTGTGAAATCCCGACACGCGAAATGCCCGTGGTACCCCTGAACCGAAAGAACCGCCTCAAATCGGAGGGGGTACTTTCGTAACTTACCCCACATTTCGGACAAGTGCGTCTCTAAGCCATGGTTCCCCACTGCCATCCCATCCGCCCACCCATTCGTACACCGAGGCCGCGAAAACCCGCGACAAAACCCCACACCCTGCTCCGTCCGCCACCCAGCCAGAGCCTCTTCCCCGACGACTCGTCCACAGCAACACCTCGACGTCCCTCATCCACCGTACCGGATGAGGATCTGTCGTCGATCTCATCGTCCCGCCGGTTCAGCCACGCAGTCCTCCACCTCCAAGGAGCTGCCCCGACGTTCCCCTCGTCTTTCGCGCCACCTCCATTCCCACACCGTCATCTTCATCATCACCGTTTCCTCGGATGAAGTTGCGGCCTAATCGGCGCCACCAAAGAGGTTGTACACTAATCACTGCATTTCCTTCTTGATTTGATCTCACGGTGCTGTTGGCGCTCGGTCCCGAGCCGACACGACGCGGCTCCATCCAGGGCGGCGTCGCCGGCCACTTCCTCCACGGCGTCGGTCCCTCGGTGGCAACGTCCACATTAGTAGGAGCTGCTGCTCCATTAGCTCTCGCTTGCGCTGCTGCTCTGCTCTTGCTCTCGGTCCCCTGCCTGCTCTGCTCTTGCTATTGCTCTTGCTCGCGCTGCTGCTCTCTCTCTTGCTCTTGCTTGCGATGCTGCTCTGATTTAGCTTCACTTCAGTCATCTGAATCGACTTTTGGGTCAGTTGATTTTCAGGGGATGGGGGGCTCGCTGGGGTGAAGGAAGAACCAGCCGCAGCGGGGAGGGCAGCTCGCCGGAGAGGTACCCCACTATCTATCTTAGGGTTCAGGATGGGGGCGGTGGTCGCCGGCGGTGGTGGGGTGTTGGCAGGGCGGTGGCGTGGGGATCGCCGAAGAAAAAGCTCGGCATGGGGGGCCTAGAGCGATGGCCGGGACGGCGGCGGACCGGCGGTGGGGAGTGTTTTCGGGGCGGGCAGGGCGGCGCACCGCGGGCCGCGGGGGGCTGCTGTTTGGCCAGTGGTGGCTGGCGGCTCAGGGGGGTGGAGGCTGAAGATGAACCGCATGCCCTTGATGTCGTATCCAACGGCTTCAAAATCGACTGACCAGAGATGAAAAAGTCAGTCGACCGACGTGTAGCCTCACCTTGCTAGTGCGTTCAGTTTCGACAGCAAAATTCAGTTTCGACAGCAAAATTCAGTTTTGACAGTTAAGTTCAGTTTCGACAATTAAGTTCATTTTTGATAGTTAAGTTCAATTTCGACAGTTAAGTTCAGTTTCGACAGTTAAGTTCAGAGATGATCGGCTGATGTATTTTACATCTAGCACTTTGTCGTTATGTATTTTACGCCATGTATTGGAGATGCTATTAGAATTCCACTCAGGTTAACGTTGTTCGTTGTCTCTCTTGTCATGCTTCAGCCTCGACGTCGTACAACTCACTGGAGCTGCTCGAACGAGGAAACCCTCCATCACAGTGGAGCAGTAACTTGGGCTCCATCTCCAGACGCCTAAGATCTTCTTCCCCTCCTCCGAGAGCCAAGTCAGCCGGAGCATCCTCACCGGCCAACCCAATCACGCTGAGATCGACACGGCTTCGCCAAAGAGGTTGCACACTTGTTGCATCTCTTTTTTACTCTACATGTTATATATATTGTCCACTGAGCACTCGTAGTAACGGGAAATACGATTATTTTATCCTACTATATGACAAGCAGTGAGGTACCAGGCAACTTAGCTATCCATGATGGACTCTCTTGAACGCCATCATTATTTATCTCTGCGCGTTTGAGCTGTGCATTTGTCGATGGGCCTGGGAGTTGAGATAGTATGGCAGTGGCCTGGGTCCAAAGTAATAGAAGTAGCACAAAAAAAAATTTTAGTGTAGGATTTTCCTTGCTCAAGCCTGCCTACTAGAATCGCTAGTGCTTGAAAGGAAAAGTGAATGAAAAACATCGGAATTGGAAAGTTTCCTATGGTACTACTTTTCATGAATTTGGTGCAAAGGAAAACTGTAGGATTTGTTCCTTTAGTGTCTCCTTGAAAGAAAAACCGTAGGAATTCTAATTTCCACTTCTCCTCCTTTTCATATTCCTATTCATCAAGCACAAGACTAAGAGATAGAAGCATAATAGCATTATAACCGTACATTTTCTTGTGGTTTGACTTAATCTCACCATGCTTTTTTGCATCCTATGATCTTCCAATTGTTGTGAATCAAACACCCAGATTGGCAGAAATCATGTGTTTTTAAATTCTCTGTTTTGCATGTGCATTCCTATCCTATTCCTGTCAATTTCCTATCCCAGCATTGTTAGAATCCTCAAATTCAAACAAGCCCTTACTCAATTACTTCTGTTACAGATATGTGTCAAAGAAAACCTTGTGTGGTTTGTCCTGCTCCTACGGCGCTATGTTCCACCCCAGCTCAGCTGCTCCAACGACGGAAGGGTTCACCACAGCAGGGATCCGCTCTCCAAACTGTCTTTCGCCACCTCAGGTCTTCTTCCCCGCCACCAGCAGCCACGGCAACTGCATTACCATCATCAGCTGAGCAGATGACCTTGAGGACTACACGGGTCCGCAAGAGAGGTCGCACTCTTCCGTGTCTGCTTAAGTTATGCGTCGCTTAATGTGATGACATGCTACATTATCGCCGTGTTCACCTATAAGACTCCGAGTCAGGTCCAAACTAATGCTGAAACTTGAGTTTTTAAATGGTTGTGGGGTACATATTGGGGTAGCAATCAGTACTATCTGGTTAATCTCTGGTGTCTACTATGAGTTTCATGTTGGGTGAAAATAAACATTAAAGGAGCCATTATTTGTATTTTTTAACTAAAGCTATTATCGGCCTGCTATCATTGGTTTTGGGTCTATCCACAGTTTGCTACCATCACTCTGGATTTGTGCATGCACTCCTTACATAATCTCACTATGTTTTATTCCTATGCATGCCAGTTATTGTACACAATGGAACTGATCATGTAGAGCAAAAGAGACGAGCCTTGCGTGGCAATAAAATTTCATGCAGACGTCGTTCCATGGTGGGTGCAAAGGCAGCCCCCCTCCACCCATTTCGGATCGTAATCAAGAGGAAGATAACTGTTCTGGGGGGGGGATTCAGAAGGAGAAGACCACTCCTATTTACCCCATGAGGTCTTCGCTCTAACTTGGCATGCTGATGTTGGTAATATCATGCATATGGTGCCTTGCATTGCTTACTGTATACATTAAATATGTCATCTGCTTAGTTTAGACATGCTTTGTGTCATTACCATCTGCTTAGTTTCTTTATCGTATATGTGAATCATGCAATGCCATCTTGTCTAGCCAGGCATCATATATGTGAATTTTGCAATGCCACCCTGGTTAGCCAGTCATCTTATATGTGAATTATATCATGCCATAATTTTTTATTACATGTTAAATTTGTTGAATTTTTTAGTACATTCAATTACTCTTCATGTGCATCAGCCATTAGGCACGGTCATGGAAAAATTCTGGAGTGGAAACAAGGTCTTCAGAGCAGACAATGCTATCTGACGAAGCGCATGTCTTGCTGGTTACCGATAGCTCCTCAGAGGAGGATTCGGAGACAGATGACCAGTCATATTCCCCCCCCCCCGAGGCGCATGCCCTAACTTGGCAGGGTTATGTTTCTCATATCGTGCGTATGGTATCTTGCATTGCTATGTCATTTGCTTAGTTTAGACATGCTTTGTGTGAATGCCACCTGTTTAGTGTCTAAATTACCATATATGTGAATTATGCAATGCCATCTTGTTGCAAGACATTATATATGTGAATTATGCAATGTTATCTTGTTGCAAGGCATTATATATGTGAATTATGCAATGCCATGCTGTTTAGGCAAGCGTCATATATGTGAATTATATCATGCCGTCCTTTTTTTGTATTTTTATTGCTTTTGTCGACAATGTTTGTATATTCAACTGCTCTTCCTGTGCATCAGCCATTTGAATTGGTGATGGAGAAATCTGGATTGAAAACAAGGTCTTCAGAGCAGACAATGCTACCTGCTGAAGCAGATATCTTGCTGGTTACAGATAGCTCTTCAGAGGAGGATTCAGAGGCAGATGACCGGTCCTATTATCCCCCTGAGGTGTATGCTCAAACTTGGCAGGGTTATATTACTCATATAATGCATATGTTGTATTGTCATGCTTAGTTTTTACATCATATACACAATATTGAATGCCATCTCCTTAGTTGACACATCATATATGCGATTGCCCTCTGCTCACTTCCTTAGTACATAAATGATATATTTGAATTATGTCATGCAATGATGTTTACATGGACAACATGTATCTGAATTATGGCATGCCAACCCATTTTCTAAAGACATAATATAGTTATATCATCTCATCCTGTTTACATAGTCATCATATTTTAAATTATGTCATTCTATCCGTGAATTATATCATGCCATCATGTTTCCATCGACGACATGTTTGTGATTTATGGCATGCCAACCACTTTAATAGACACATCGTATAGTTATATCATGTCATCCTGTTTACATAGTCATCATATTTTGAAGTATGTCATTCTATCCTGTTTAGTTAGCCATCATACATGTGAAATTGTGTCATGCTATCCTGTTTAATTAGCCATCATATATGTGAAATGATGTCCTGCTATTCTGTTTGCTTAGACAACATAAATGTGAATTATTTCATGCCCTGTTTTCTTCCCTACTATCCATTGCACCTGTCTATCTTACAATGTATGTACATTCAATTACTTTTCTTGTTTATCAGCCATTTCAATTGGAGGGAGTGATGGCAGTATCTATGGGAGTAAAAACACGGTCTTCACAAAAGATTGTGCTACCTGTCGATGCAGATAGAACCACGGTTGTACTTGCCCAAGAACCAGCCCCACCACACATAACCCACACTCATGCAGATTGCACCCCTACCCAGTTGGACAGAGAACTAGCTACACCCCTTCTAACCCCAACCCCAGCAGATAGACACCCAGTTCCCGTTGACACAACACCGTCTCCACCACAGAGCACCCAAACACGAGCAGTTAGTAAGGCAACTGCAATGCCCAAATCATGAGGACCACCACTCCGAACCCGAAGTCAACGCTTAAAGCAGAAGAAGAATTGTTCTCAGGTCAGATTCCGTAGCTATGGTTCATACTACTTTGCTCTTGCATCACTGTATTTACCGATACCAACTAATTTCAAATTTGAAGGATGCAATTGAAACTCCAATGGCGCAATAGGTATGTTTTAAACCTGTTTCTTCAACGTGTTTGGTTGTTTGCTGTTGTAACTTGCTCTATGTTGATTTCAGTTTCAATTGAATAAACAGTTATGTTCTCATGCCATGCACATTACAAGTGTTGTTATTGTTGTGTAGTTTCCCACACTTATATTCTGTCTATGCTGCTTTGTCTTAAATAGATATGATTCGAACTGTATCTATCTTGATTTGGCAACATAAACTAGAATGATATAGACCATACAGTGACCATACTACATAGATATATGTTTGTTTCATACTGTTATCCTGTCCACCTTACTACTGAACTAGTTTACCAAAATGAGTTTCATATACTACATTGTAAACCTGAGATGTGTTTATCTGTTCCTCTTTCAGAATGCGGATAAAATATTGGAGAAGAGTACCCTGTTATGCAAAGGTAAAGGAAGTAATGCAGATAAGGTTCAAGATAGTGAGACATCCCTGTTGGTCTCCAAGAAAGCTGATAAAAACTATATTGAAGACACTGAGACAACCCCAAAGTCCTGTCTTGATGTAGTGTTCGAGTTACTGGCTACCACTACTGGCACCAGCTCTTTGAACTCGTTGCCTGAATCAGTTCGGCTTCTTGAGTCTCAACTTCAAGTTGAAAGACATCGATCAGATGTTATGTGACAGGAAGCCGAAGGACTGAGGAAGTCCCTGTAGAATTCAGATGCATATTTTTTGGTGCAACAGCAAGTGCTGGAGGACTTAAGCGCCAAACAAGAGAAATTTAATAAGCTTGCTAAGCATCTTGCCAGCATTATGGGTACCCAGAATATTGTTTCTTGAGCTCTTCTGGAGTGGTTTCAGTTCTGGACTTGTTTTGCTGTGGCGTTTATATGCTGTTGTGTTCCCTATATTTGCACTGGTGGCGAACTTTGATGCCCAGTGGATGTAATATGTGTAATAGCCGTGATAGCCTAGTGTAAGTTGCTTGCTTATTTATTTCCTTGTTGTCTTGATTATTTGTTTTCTTGTAGCAGTGCAGTTCTTTTTCTGCGGTTTGCTAGTGGCTGCAATAACCTATTTTCTAAAACTAGGCCACAATAACCATGGGCTAATATTTACTGTAGTGACACTGGGCCTCCTACAGGCCGTAGAAACACTGGGCCTTCTTCGGGCTGTATAAATAGTGGGCCTTCTACGGGCCGTAGAAACAGTGGGCCTTCTACGGGCCGTAGAAACAATGGGCCTTCTACGGGCCGTAGAAACAATGGGCCTTCTACGGGCCGTATCATCAATGGGCCTTATACGGGCCGTATGATCGATTGGCCAAACATGGGCCAAACAGACCGCATTCTGGCCGTAAACAGGCTAGAGTTGGAATCGTCCGTTCATGGGCCGACCATAACGGGCCATCATTAATAGGCCACATTTGATGATGCTATGAAAACGACCCAACATATTAACGGACCACAAACGGGCCGACTATAACCACGGGCTGAATTTGGCCCACAAGCAGAAAATGACAGTAATGGGCCGTAAGTAAACGAATGTTGGAAAATAGCCAAAGAATAAATGGGCTCTGAGAAGGCTGAAAGATAATATGGGCTGGAAACGGCCCAACGGAATAACGGACCGTTAATGGGTATAAAGTAATACACTGTTCTTTACGGGCCAGTTTCACCACTGGCCGTTAATGGGTGTAAAGTGACACACTATTCATTACGGGCCAGTTTCACCACGGGCCGTTAATAGACCAAGAGTTACATAGGGCCTCATATGGGCCGAAAGACATCATGGGCCATACATGGGCCAGAAGTGAAAACGGGCTGGAATCATATTGGATAGCCCAGATGACGCTACTGGGCCTAATTTGAATAGGGCGTAACGGGCCTTGGGTAGCGGGCTGTAAATGGGCTATATGCGAACAGGCCGTTAACAGGCTTTCCATGGGCCGGCCCGCCACCTTTTGACCAAGTCAAACAGGCCGGCCTTTTCACAGGAATGGGCCTCTGTTGGTCTGTGCCACGTGTCGACGTATCATAGGCGCCTTCTGTCCAATGAGTGGATGACATCTGTCCCAGTGATGAGCCGACACATGTTTCCTCCAGCCAATGATGATTTTACACGTGGAAAATCCCCATTGGTCGGGGCTGTTAACGGGTTATCGGATCCAAAACCCGACCTGATAGCTTAACGGCATTCCGGTACGGTGGATGCCACGTGTCAGTCACCCTTGACGAAAGCACTTCTGTGACGCGTGATTTATCATCACGGAAGTGGACACTTCCGTGATGATAATTTTGGTAATGTCATGGAACACTTCTACGACAGCACAGGTATGACTATCTTGATTCTGTCATAAAATCATCATGGATGTAGATGCATAACGGAAAACGCGACCTACTATGACAAACACGTATCATCACGGAAGTGTATTTTTTTGTAGTGACTACATGTTATGATCTGGCAACCCCGGAGTGACAATAGTCGGGACCACTCCCGGTGATGACCGTAGTTTGAGGAGTTCATGTATTCATCATGTGTTAATGCTTTGTTTCGGTTCGGTATTAAAAGGAGGCCTTAATATCCCTTAGTTTCCAAAATGGACCCCGCTACCACGGGAGGGTAGGACAAAAGATGTCATGCAAGTTCTTTCCATAAGCACGTATGACTATTTACGGAATACATGCCTACATTATATTTATGAACTGGAGCTAGTGCCGTATCGCCCTAGTTTATAACTGTCTCATGATGAATATCATCCAAAAAGTCACCGATCCAATGCTTGTGAATTTATCTTATATTGTTCTTGCTAAGTTATTATTGCTATCATTACTGTTGCACTTGTTACAAAACTACTGCTATCACTGTTACTATTATTGTTGTCACTATTATCAAAACTATCATACTACTTTGCTACTGATCACTTTGTTGCAGATAATTAATCTCCAGGTGTGGTTGAGTTGACAACTCAACTGCTAATACCTTCAAATATTCTTTGCTCCCCTTGTGTCGAATCTATAAATTTGGGTTGAATACTCTACCCTCAAAAACTGTTGTGATCCCGTATACTTGTGTCAATTGATAGACTCAAATAATTTTGAGAAAATAGCATATGACGGGTAAACAAATTACTGTTGGGCAATTGATAGAACTTCAAATAATTATGATGATATCCAGGCAGTGATCACTATATAGGCATCATGTCCAAGATTAGTAGACCGACTCCTGCCTGCATCACTCATCGACCGCTATCCAGCATATAACAGATCAAAGAAGACTCAAATAATATTCATGGATATAGATCTGATCATAAACTCAAAGTTCATCAGATCCCAACAAACACACCGCAAAAAGAGTTACATCAAATAGATCTCCAAGAGACCATTGTATTGAGAACAAAAAGAGAGAGAGGAATACATCTAGCTACTAACTACGGACCCGTAGGTCTACAATGAACTACTCACGCATCATCGAAGAGGCACCAATGAGGATGATGAACCTCTCCGTGATGGTGTCTAGATTGGATCTGTGGTTTCTGGAATTGTGTTTCGTCGACTCCCCTAGGGTTTATGGAATATTTGGGTATTTATAGGGCAAAGAGGCGGTGCGGGAGGCCATCAAGGTGGGCACAACCCACCAGGGCATGCCTGGGCCAGCAGGCGTTCCCAGGTGGGTTGTGCCCCCCTCGAGGCACCCCTCTGGTACTTCGTTGGCCCATCCTATGTCTTCTGGCCCAGAAAAATTCTCCAAAATGTTTCACTGCATTTGGACTCCGTTTGGTATTGATTTTCTGCGAAGTAAAAAACAAGCAAAAAACAACAACTGGCACTAGGCACTATGTCAATAGGTTAGTCCCAAAAAATGATATAAAGTTGCTATAAAAGGATTGTAAAACATTCAAGATTGATAATATAACAACATGGAACAATAAAAAATATAGATACGTTGGAGACGTATCAACAACCGGCACAAGCCTTAGGGTTGTCTCTTTATTGAATGAAGTGCAAGCGCCATGTAATTGCTTTACTTTATCACTATGTGTTAGAGATAGTTGTATGAACAATAGTTGGTGAGACGACCCCAGCGCAACGATGGAGATCAAGGTGTCGAGCCGGTCATGATGGAGATCATGACGATGCTTTGGAGATGGAGATCAAAAGCACAAGATGATGATGGCCATATCATGTCACATATTTTGATTGCATGTGATGCTTATCCTTTATGCATCTTATTTTTATTAGAACGGAGGTAGCATTATAATATGATCCTTTCACTAAATTTCAAGATAAAAATGTTCTCCCCGAGTATGCACCATCGATAAAGTTCGTTGTTTCGAAGCACCTCGTGATGACCGGGTGTGATAGACTCTACGTTCACATACAACGGGTGCAAGACAGTTTTGCACATGCAAAATACTTGGGTTAAACTTGACGGGCCTAGCAAGTACATACATGGTCTCGGAACACTAGAGACTGAAAGGTCGAACGTGAGTCATATAGTAGATATGATCAACATAGAGATGATCACCATTGGTGACTACCCCATCTCACATGATGATTGGACATGGGTTAGTTGATTTGGATCACGTATCACTTAGATAACTTGAGGGATGTTTTTTAAGTGGGAGTTCATTAGTAATTTGATTAATTGAACTTAAATTTATCATGAACTTAGTCTTAATAGTTTTGCATATCTATGTTGTAGATCAATAGCTCGCGATATAGCTCCCCTATTTTTTGATATGTTCCCAGAGAAAACTAAGTTGAAAGATGATAGTAGCAATGATGTGGACTGGGTCTATGATCTGAGGATTATCCTCATTGCTGCACAAGAATAATTATGTCCTTGATGCACCGCTAGGTGACAGACCTATTACAGGAGCAGATGCAGACGTTATGAACGTTTGACAAGCTCGTTATGATGACTACTTGATAGTTTAGTGCACCATGCTTTACGGCTTAGAATCGGGGCTTCAAAGACGTTTTGAACACAATGGAACATATGAGATGTTCCAAGAGCTGAAATTGGTATTTCAGACTTATGCCCATGCTGAGAGGTATGAGACCTCTGACAAGTACTTTGCCTACAAGATGGAGGAGAATAGCTTAGCCAGTGAGCATGTACTCAGAATGTCTCGATACTACAATCGCTTCAATCAAGTGGGAGTTAATCTTACAGATAAGATAGTGATTAACAGAGTTCTCTAGTCACTATCACCAAGCTACTAGAACTTCGTGATGAACTATAATATGCAAGGGATGACTAAAATGATTCCCAAGCCCTTCGCGATGCTGAAATCGCTGAAGGTAGAAATCAAGAAAGTGCATCAAGTGTTGATGGTTAACAAGACCACTAGTTTCAAGAAAAAGGGCGAGGGAAAGAAAGGGAACTTCAAGAAGAATAGCAAGCAAGTTGTCGCTCCCATGAAGAAGCCTAAAGCTGGACCCAAGCCTGAAACTGGGTGCTTCTACTGCAAAGGAAATGGTCATTGGAAGTAGAACTACCCCAAATACTTGGTGGATAAGAAGGATGGCAAGGTGAACAAAAGTATATTTGATATACATGTTATTGATGTGTACCTTACTAGTGTTCGTAGTAGCACCTGGATATTCGATACCGGTTCAGTTTCTAAGATTAGTAACTCGAAACAGGAGTTGAAGAATAAACAGAGACTAGTTAAGTGCGAGGTGACGGTGTGTGTTGGAACTGATTCCAAGGTTGATACAATCACCATCGCACACTCCCTCTACCTTCGAGATTAGTGTTGAACCTAAATAAATGTTATTTGGTGTTTGCATTGAGCATGAATATGATTAGATGATGTTTATTGCAATACAATTATTCATTTAAATTAGAGGATAATTCTTATTCTGTTTACATGAATAAAACCTTCTATGGTCATACACCCAATGTGAATGGTTTATTGAATCTCGATCATAGTGATACACATATTCATAATATTGATGCCAAAAGATGCAAAGTTGATAATGATAGTGCAACATACTTATGGCACTGCCTTTTAGGTCATATTGGTGTAAAGCGCATGAAGAAAGTCCATGCAGAAGAACTTTTTTAATCACTCGATTATGAATCATTTGATACTTGCGAATCATGCCTCATGGGAAAAATGACTAAACCCTCATTCTTCAGAACAATAGAGCGAGCAAATGACTTATTGGAAATAATACATACTGATGTATGCAGTCCGATGAGTGTTGAGGCACGCGGCGGGTATCATTATTTTCTAACCTTCACACATGATTTAAGTGGGTATGGGTATATCAACTTGATGAAACACAAGTCTGAAACATTTGAAAAGTTCAAATAATTTTAGAGTGAAGTGGAGAATCATCGTAACAAGAAAATAAAGTTTGTACGATCTGACCGCGGAGGCGAATATTTGAGTTACGACTTTGGCCTTCATTTAAAACAATGTGGAATTGTTTCACAACTCACGCCACCTGGAACACCACAGCGTAATATATGTCCGAACGTTGTAACCGTACTTTATTAGATATGGTGCGTGCTATGATGTCTCTTGATAACTGATAACCCACAAGTATAGGGGATCGCAACAGTTTTCGAGGGTAGAGTATTCAACCCAAATTTATTGATTCGACACAAGGGGAGCCAAAGAATATTCTCAAGTATTAGCAGCTGAGTTGTCAATTGAACCACACCTGGAAACTTAATATCTGCAACAAAGTATTTAGTAGCAAACTAGTATGATAATAGCGGTAAAATTAGAAAAAGTAATAGTTTTGGTTTTATAGTGATTGTAACAGTAGCAACGGAAAAGTAAATAAGCGAAGAACAATATGGGAAAAGCTCGGATTAGTGATGGATAATTATGTCGGATGCGATTCCTCATGTAACAGTTATAACATAGGGTGACACAGAACTAGCTCCAGTTCATCAATGTAATGTAGGCATGTATTTTGAATATAGTCATACGTGCTTATGCAAAAGAACTTGCATGACATCGTTTGTCCTACCCTCCCGTGGCGGCGGGGTCCTATTGGAAACTAAGGGATATTAAGGCCTCCTTTTAATAGAGTACCGGACCAAAGCATTAACACATAGTGAATACATGAACTCCTCAAACTACGGTCATCACCAGTAAGTATCCCGATTATTGTCACTTCGGGGTTAACGGATCATAACACATAATAGGTGACTATAGACTTGCAAGATAGGATCAAGAAATCACATATATTCATGAAAACATAATAGGTTCAGATCTGAAATCATGGCACTCGGGCCCTAGTGACAAGCATTAAGCATAGCAAAGTCATAGCAACATCAATCTCAGAACATAATGGATAGTAGGGATCAAACCCTAACAAAACTAACTCGATTACATGATAAATCTCATCCAACCCATCACCGTCCAGCAAGCCTACGATGGAATTACTCATGCAAGGCGGTGAGCATCATGGAATTGGTGATGGAGGAAGGTTGATGATGACGATGGCGACGGATTCCCCTCTCTGGAGCCCCGTACGGACTCCGGATCAGCCCTCCCAAGAGAGATTAGGGCTTGGCGGCGGCTCCGTATCGTAAAACGTGATGAATCCTTCTCTCGGATTTTTTTTATCCCGGAACGTGAATATATGGAGTTGGAGTTGAGGTCGGTGGAGCACCAGGGGGCCCATGAGGCAGGGGGTGCGCCCACGGGGGTAGGCTCGCCCCCACCCTCGTGGACAGGGTGTGGGCCCCCTGGCCTTGATTCTTTCGCCAGTATTTTTTATATATTCCAAAAATAATCTCTGTTGATTTTCAGGTCATTCCAAGAACTTTTTTTTCCACAAAAATAACACCATGGCAATTCTGCTGAAAACAGCGCCAGTCCGGGTTAGTTCCATTCAAATCATGCAAGTTAGAGTCCAAAACAAGGGCAAAAGTGTTTGGAAAAATAGATATGATGGAGACGTATCAACTCCCCCAAGCTTAATCCTTTGCTTGTCCTCAAGCAATTCAGTTGACAAACTGAAAGTGATAAACAAAAACTTTTACAAACTCTGTTTGCTCTTGTTGTTGTAAATATGTAAATCTAGCATTGAAGTTTTCAGCAAAGATTATGAACTAACCATATTCACAATAACATTTAGGTCTCATGTTTACTCATATCAATGGCATAACCGACTAGCGAGCAATAATAATAAATCTCGGATGACAACACTTTCTCAAAACAATCATAATATGATATAACAAGATGGTATCTCGCTAGCCCTTTCTGAGACCGCAAAACATAAATGCAGAGCACCCCTGAAGATCAAGGGCTGACTGGAAATTGTAATTCATGGTAAAAGAGATCCAGTCAAGTCATACTCAACGTAAACTAACAATAATACATGCAATTGACAGTGGTGCTCTCCAACTGGTGCTTTTTAATAAGAGGATGATGACTCAACATAAAAGTAAATGGATAGGCCCTTCGCGGAGGGAAGCAGGTATTTGTAGAGGTGCCAGAGCTCGGTTTTTGAAATAGAGATGAATAAAATTTGAGCGGTATACTTTCATTGTCAACATAACAACTGAGAGATCTCAATATCTTCCATGCTACACACATTATAGGCAGTTCCCAAGCACAATGGTAAAGTTTATCCTCCCCCACCACCAACAAGCATCAATCCATGGCTTGCCCGAAACAACGGGTGCCTCCAACTAACAACAATCCTGGGGGAGTTTTGTTTGCAATTATTTTGATTTGATTTGAGCATGGGACTGGGCATCCCGGTGACCAGCCATTTTCTTGTGAGTGAGGAGCGGAGTCCACTCCTCTTGAGAATGACCCGCCTAGCATGGAAGATACAGACATCCCTAGTTGATACATGAGCTATTCGAGCATATAAAACGGAATTTTTATTTGAAGGTTTAGATTTTGGCACTTACAAATTTACTTGGAACGGCAGGTAGATACCGCATATAGGAAGGTATGGTGGACTCATATGGAACAACTTTTGGGGTTTATGGAGTTGGATGCACAAGCAGTATTCCCGCTTAGTACAAGTGAAGGCTAGAAAGAGACTGGGAAGAGACCAGCTAGAGAGCGACAACAATCATGAACATGCATTAAAATTAATCAACACTGAATTCAAGCATGAGTAGGATATAATTCACCATGAACATAAATATTGTGGAGGCTATGTTGATTTTGCTTCAACTACATGCGTGAACATGTGCCAAGTCAAGCCACTCAAATTGTTCAAAGGAGGATACCACCCTATCATACCACATCACAACCATTTTAATAGCATGTTGGCACGCAAGGTAAACCATTATAAACTCCTAGCAAATTAAGCATGGCATGAGCAACTATAATCTCTAATTGTCATTGCAAACATGTTTCATTCATAATAGGCTGAATCAGGAACGATGAACTAATGATATTTACAAAAACAAGAGAGGTCGAGTTCATACTAGCTTTTCTTATCTCAACCAGTTCATCATATATCATCCTTATTGCCTTTCACTTGCACAACCGAATAGTGTGGATAATAATAATAGTGCACATGCATTGGCCTAAGCTGGAATCTGCAAGCATTCAATTCAAGGTAGAAGACAAGGTAATATGGGCTCTTTGTTAGATCAACAATAATGCATATGAGAGCCACTCAACATTTTCATCATGGTCTTCTCCCCTCGACCCCCAAAGAAAAGAAAGGAACAAAACTATTTACACGAGAAAGCTCCCAACAAGCAGAAGAAGAACGAAAAATCTTTTTGGGGTTTCTTTTTAATTGCTACTACTACAGGCATGGAAAGTAAACTAACTACAAGCTACAACTAATTTTTTTGGTTTTTCTTAAGGTTTTTCAAATAGACAAGAAGAAAGCTCAAATAGAAAATAAACTAGCATGTATTATACAATGAAAACGTATGAGCACCGAAAACTGGCATGAGTGTGTGAACATGAATGTAATGTCGGTGAGAAATACGTACTCCCCCAAGCTTAGGCTTTTGGCCTAAGTTGGTCTATGCCCACGGATCAAAGGTTCCCTCTCTGGTGTACTGAGGAGGGTCCTCGGGGTGCCACTGGTTAGCGATCTCCTCCGGATCCCACTGATAAACAGACTGACGGTGAGGATCAGATAGTGGCTCCGGCTCTGGAGCTGATGTCAGGCTCTGGTATGCATGAATGGCCTCCGGCAAAACAAGGTACATGCCTGAAAATATGTTGAACAAAGAGGGAGCAGGCAAGGTAATAGTCTCAAAGTGTTTCTTATCAAATATCTGTCTATAGTTAAGCGTCTTCTTCTTATGCTTAACAATAAAATCATGTCCTACCATGCTCTTATAATCTAGAAAAATATGAGGCAACAACTTTTCCTCTTTCTCAAAATACCTAATAGGTATGTTAAAGTGTGCAACAAGGCGCGAGGCGAAGATGCCTCCTAAGACGGGACCCTTTGTATGGTTCAGATTTAACTATTTAGAAACAATAGCGCCTAAACTGAAAGTGGTATCACGAAACAAAGCATGGCAAAAAATAACAATATGAGGGGCACTAAGATTTCCATAGTTCCCACGACCAATTAAGCATCTACTAGCAAATATTGCAAAGTAACGTAGAACAGGAAAATGTATCCTAGTGATTATCGCATCAGAAACTTTCCTCGTTTCCCCTACATCAATTGTGTCAATAAATCCCTCCACGTCATTATGATGTGGTTCCTCTATGCTGCCCTCAAAGGGTATCCTACAAACCCGGCAAAAATCATAAAGTGACATCTCCTTATGCTCATGATATAAATAAAATTCCACCGAAGGTGGTGATCTCCTAGCATGGAAATGAAAATTTTGCACAAAAATATTGGTGAGTAATAGATACTGTTCACGCTGGTCGTGGAGGAAGTCGGTGAGGCCTGCATTCTCAGCCAAATAATAAAAATCTTCATAAATCCCGGCTTCTCTCAAGAACTCATCACAAGGCCATTCATGCGGCAGAACCTCCATAGTACGAGGGAGATTATACTTGGGCTTCTTATTTTCTTCGCTTTGCTTATCCTTAGAGCTTCGGCTCGATGAGCCCCTCAAAAAATCTCTTCATCTTTTTCTGAAAATTTCTGAAATTTTTAGTAACTTAAAATAAATGTGAACCAAACTCAACAAAATTGATAGCAACTACTCCTACAAGTGCCTAGAGTCTATATCATGCATTAAAACTACTTTTGACCACATAAATTTGACATGCAAGCTCAAGAACAGGGTCACGTAAGCAGCAAAAATTTGCAATAAATAAAGCACTAGAACAAAAACTAATTGGACCATTGGAGGAGTCACATACCAAAGAACAATCCCCCAAAGCAGTTTTGTGAATGGAGCTTTGAGCAAGGAGATCGAAAAAGGCAACAAGATGAGCTAGAACTCGGGTTTGAGCTGGTGGATGATTTTTTCTGGAGGAAGACGAAGTGTGTGGGTGCAAGAATAAGTGGAGGGGACCCACGTGGGGTCCACGAGGCACGGGGGTACGCCCAGTGGGGTAGGGCGCGCCCTCCACCCTTGTGGGCACACGGTGGGTCCCCTGATGTGTTCTCAGTGCCAATAATTCTTAAATATTCTAGAAAAAATCATATTTCATTTTCAGGGCATATGGAGAACTTTTATTTTCGGGGTATTTTTTATTGCAAGGATTATTCAGAAAACAGATAGAAAATACTATTTTTACTTTATTTAAGATAATAACAGAAAGTAAAAAGAGGGTACAGAAAGTTGTGCTTTCTAACTTCATCCATCTCATGCTCATCAAAAGGAATCCACTAACAAGGTTGATCAAGTCTTGTTAACAAACTCATTCTGAAACGCATGAAACCGGAGAAATTTCGAATAACACTAAGTTACCTCAATAGGGATATGCACATCCCCAACAATAAGAATATCATATTTCTTCTTGGCAGTAGGAAAAGGAAATTTAAAACCTCCAATAGTAATCGTTGGAATTTTTCCAATAGAATTGATACTGTGGACTTGAGGTTGTTTCCTCCAAAAGTGTACCGTATGCTCATTACCATTAACATGAAAAGTGACATTGCCTTTGTTGCAATCAATAATAGCCCCTGCAGTATTCAAAAAGGGTCTACCAAGGATAATTGACATACTATCGTCCTCAGGAATATCAAGAATAACAAAGTCCGTTAAAATAATAATGTTTGCAACCACAACAGGCACATCCTCACAAATACTGATAGGTATAGCAGTTGATTTATCATCCATTTGCAAGGATATTTCAGTAGGTGTCAACTTATTCAAATCAAGTCTACGATATAAAGAGAGAGGCATAACACTAACACCAGCTCCAAGTTCACATAAAGCTGTTTTAACATAGTTTCTTTTAATGGAGCATGGTATAGTTGGTACTCCTGGATCTCCAAGTTTCTTAGGTATTCCACCCTTAAAAGTGTAATTAGCAAGCATGGTGGAAATTTCAGCTTCCGGTGTCTTCCTTTTATTAGTAACAATATCCTTCATGTACTTAGCATAAGGATTCATTTTAAGCATATCAGTCAAACGCATACGCAAAAAGATAGGTCTAATCATTTCAGCAAAGCGCTCAAAATCCTCATCATCCTTTTTCTTGGATGGTTTAGGAGGAAAAGGCATGGGTTTCTGAACCCATGGTTCTCTTTCTTTACCGTGCTTACTAGCAACAAAGTCTCTCTTATCATAATGTTGATTCTTTGATTGTGGGTTATCAAGATCAACAACAGGTTCAATCTCTACATCATTATCATTGCTAGGTTGAGCATCAACATGAACATCATTATTAACATTATCACTAGGTTCATGTTCATTACCAAATTGTGTTTCAGCATCAGAAATAGAAATATCATTGGGATTCTCAGGTGTGTCAACAACAGGTTCACTAGAAGCATGCAAAGTTCGATCATTTTTCTTTTTCTTCTTCTTCCTAGAAGATCTAGGTGCATCAACATTAGTTCTCTGAGAATCTTGCTCAATTATCTTAGGATGGCCATTAGGATACAAAGGTTCCTGAGTCATTTTACCCCCTCTAGTCATAACTCTAACAGCATTATCGTTTTTCTTATTATTTAATTCATTGAGCAAATCATTCTGAGCCTTAAGTACCTGTTCTACTTGAGTGGTAACCATAGAAGCATGTTACTAATAAGTTTAAGTTCACCTTTAACTCTAGACATATAATCACTCAAGAGTTCAAGCATATCAGCATTGCGTTTCAATTGTCTACCAACATAAGCATTGAAGTTTTCTTGTTTAACAATAAAATTATCAAACTCATCTAAGCATTGGCTAGCAGACTTATTATGAGGAATATCACCTTCATCAAATCTATAGAGAGAATTTACCTTTACTACCTGTGTCGGGTTATCAAGACCATGTATTTCTTCAATAGGTGGTAAATTCTTAACATCTTCAAATTTAATACCTTTTTCTTTCATAGATTTCTTTGCCTCTTGCGTATCTTTAGGACTGAGAAATAGAATACCCCTTTTCTTCGGAGTTGGCTTAGGAGTTGGTTCAGGAAGTGTCCAATCATTTTCATTACTCAACATATTATTCAATAGCAATTCATCTTGATCAACAGTTCTTTCCCTAAAAACACAACCAGCACAACTATCCAGGTGGTCTTTGGAAGCATCGGTTAGTCCATTATATAAGATATCAAGTATTTCATTTTTCTTGAGAGGATGATGAGGCAAAGCATTAAGTAATTGGACAAGCCTCCCCCAAGCTTGTGGGAGACTCTCTTCTTCAATTTGCACAAAATTATATATTTCCCTTAAAGCAGCTTGTTTCTTATGAGCGGGGAAATATTTAGCAGAGAAGTAATAAATCATATCCTGGGGACTACGCACACAACCAGGATCAAGAGAATTAAACCATGTTTTAGCATCACCCTTTAATGAGAACGGAAACAACTTAAGGATAAAGTAATAGCAAGCTTTCCCATCATGAGTAAACAGGGTGGCTATATCATTTAATTTAGTAAGATGTGCCACAACAGTTTCAAATTCATAGCCATAAAAAGGATCAGATTCAACCAAAGTAATTAACTCAGGATCGACAGAGAAATCATAATCCTTATCAGTAATAAAGATAGGTGAAGTAGCAAAAATCAGGGTCATATTTCATTGTAGCATTCAAAGACTTTTCTTTAAGCTTAGCTAATAATTTCTTAAGATCAGATCTATCATTGCAAGCTAAGAAGTCTCTAGCAGTTTCTTCATCCATAACATAACCCTCAGGCACAACAGGCAATTCATATCTTGGGGGAGAATCTTCATCATCACTTTCATCAATATTATCAATTTCAATAATTTCATTCTCTCTAACCCTAGCAAGTTGTTCATCAAGAAATTCACCTAGTGGCACAGTATTATCAAGCATAGAAGTAGTTTCATCATAAGTATCATGCGAAGCATAAGTGGCATCATCAATAACATGCGACATATCAGAATGAATAGCAGGTGTAGGTGTCGCAAGTTTACTCAAAACAGAAGGTGAATCAAGTGCAAAGCTAGATGGCAGTTCCATACCTCCCCTCATAGTTGAGGGAAAAATCTTGGTTCTTTGATCTTTCAAGGTCTTCATTGTGATCATCAGATATAAATCCCAAGTGACTCAAAGAATAGAGCTATGCTCCCCGGCAACGGCGCCAGAAAATAGTCTTGATAACCCACATGTATAGGGTGATGTATACTACACAACCTTCTTCTTGTAGACGTTGTTGGGCCTCCAAGTGCAGAGGTTTGTAGGACAGTAGCAAATTTCCCACAAGTGGATGACCTAAGGTTTATCAATCCGTAGGACGCATAGGATGAAGATGGTCTCTCTCAAGCAACCCTGCAACCAAATAACAAAGAGTCTCTTGTGTCCCCAACACACCCAATACAATGGTAAATTGTATAGGTGCACTAGTTTGGCGAAGAGATGATGATACAAGTGGTATATGGATAATAGATATTGGTTTTTGTAATCTGAAAATATAAAAGCAGCAAGTTAACTAATGATAAAAGTGAGCACAAACGGTATTGCAATGCTAGGAAACAAGGCCTAGGGTTCATACTTTCACTAGTGCAAGTTCTCTCAACAATAATAACATAATTGGATCACATAACTATCCCTCAACATGCAACAAAGAGTCACTCCAAAGTCACTAATAGCGGAGAACAAACGAAGAGATTATGGTAGGGTATGAAACCACCTCAAAGTTATCATTTCTGATCTATCTATTCAAGAGTCCGTAGTAAAATAACATGAAGCTATTCTTTCCGTTCAATCTATCATAGAGTTCGTACTAAAATAACACCTTAAGACACAAATCAACCAAAACCCTAATGTCACCTAGATACTCCAATGTCACCTCAAGTATCCGTGGGTATGATTATACGATATGCATCACACAATCTCATATTCATCTATTCAAACCAAAACAAAGTGCTTCAAAGAGTGCCCCAAAGTTTCTACCGGATAGTCAAGACGAAAACGTGTGCCAACCCCTATGCATAGGTTCATGGGCGGAACCCGCAAGTTGATCACCAAAACATACATCAAGTGAATCCATAGAATAACCCATTGTCACCACGGTTATCCCACGCAAGACATATATCAAGTGTTCTCAAATCCTTAAAGACTTGATCCGATAAGATAACTTCGAAGGGAAAACTCAATCCATTACAAGAGAGTAGAGGGGGAGAAACATCATAAGATCCAACTATAATAGCAAAGCTCGCGATCCATCAAGATCGTATCACCTCAAGAACACGAGAGAGAGAGAGAGATCAAACACATAGCTACTGGTACATACCCTCAGCCCCGAGGGAGAACTACTCCCTCCTCGTCATGGAGAGCACCGGGATGATGAAGATGGCCACCGGAGAGGGATTCCCCCTCCGGCAGGGTGCCGGAACGGGTCTAGATTGGCTTTCGATGGCTACGGAGGCTTCTGGCAGCGGAACTCCCGATCTATTCTCGTCTTCGATAGTTTTAGGGTATATGGATATATATATATATATATATATATATATATATATATATATAGGCGGAAGAAATACATCAGGGGAGCCACGAGGGGCCCACAAGGGTCGAGGGCGCGCCCAGGGGGGTGGGCGCGCCCCCTGTCTCATGCTCTCCCCGTTGATCCCCTAACATGCACTCCAAGTCTGATGTATTGCTTTCTTTTCAAAAATAACTTTTCCAAAGGTTTCATTCCGTTTGGACTCCGTTTGATATTCCTTTTCTGCGAAACACTGAAACAAGGGAAAAACAGAAACTGGCACTGGGCTCTAGGTTAATAGGTTAGTCCCCAAAATCATATAAAATAGCATATAAATGCATATAAAACATCCATGGTTGATAATATAATGGCATGGAACAATAAAAAATTATAGATACGTTGGAGACGTATCAGCATCCCCAAGCTTAATTCCTGCTTGTCCTCGAGTAGGTAAATGATAAAAACAGAATTTTTGATGTGGAATGCTACCTAACATATTTCTCTAAGTAATTCTATTCATTTGGCATGAATGTTCAGATCCATAAGTTTCAAGACAAAAGTTTAATATTGACATAAAAATAATCATACTTCAAGCATACTAACTAAGCAATTATGTCTTCTCAAAATAACATGGCCAAAGAAAGTTCATCCCTACAAAATCATATAGATTAGTCATGCTCCATTTTCATCACACAAGAATCTCATCATGCACAACCCCGATGACAAGCCAATCAATTGTTTCATACTTTAGTAATCTCAAACCTTCTCAACCTTCACATAATACATGAGCGTGAGCCATGGATATAGCACTATGGGTGGAATAGAATATAATGATGGGGTTATGTGGAGAAGACAAAAAAGGGAGAAAGTCTCACATCAACGAGGCTAATCAATGAGCTATGGAGATGCCCATCAATTGATGTTAATGCAAGGAGTAGGGATTGCCATGCAACGGACGCACTAGAGCTATAAATATATGAAAGCTCAACAAAAGAAACTAAGTGGGTGTGCATCCAACTTGCTTGCTCACGAAGACCTAGGGCATTTGAGGAAGCCCATTGTTGGAATATACAAGACAAGTTCTATAATTAAAAGTTCCCACTAGTATATGAAAGTAACAAAACAACAGACTCTCTATCATGAAGATTATGGTGCTACTTTGAAGCACAAGTGTGGTAAAAGGATAGTAGCATTGTCCCTTCTCTCTTTTTCTCTCATTTTTTGGGCCTTCTCTTTTTTATTTCCTTTCTCTTTTTTCCTCACTTGGGACAATGCTCTAGAAAATGATGATCATCACACTTCTATTTATTTACAACTCAATGATTACAACTTGATACTAGAACAAAGTATGACTCTATATGAATGCCTCCGGCGGTGTACCGAGATATGCAATGAACCAAGAGTGACATGTATGAAAGGATTATGAATGGTGGCTTTGCCACAAATACTATGTCAACTACATGATCATGCAAAGAAATATGACAATGATGAACGTGTCATGATAAATGGAACGGTGGAAAGTTGCATGGCAATATATCTCGGAATGGCTATGGGAATGCCATAATAGGTAGGTATGGTGGCTGTTTTGAGGAACATATAAGGAGGTTTATGTGTGAAAGAGCGTATCATATCACGGGGTTTGGATGCACCGGCGAAGTTTGCACCAACTCTCAAGGTGAGAAAGGGAAATGCACGGTACCGAAGAGGCTAGGAATGATGGAAAGGTGAAAGTGCATATAATCCATGGACTCAACATTAGTCATAAAGAACTCACATACTTATTGCAAAAATCTACAAGTCATAAAAAACCAAGTATTACGCGCATGCTCCTAGGGGGATAGATTGGTAGGAAATACCATCGCTCGTCCCCGACCGCCACTCATAAGGAAAACAATCAAATAACACCGTATATTTCAAATTTGTTACACAACGTTTACCATACATGCATGCTACGAGAATCACAAACTTCAACACAAGTATTTCTCAAATTCACAATTACTCAACTAGCATGACTCTAATATCACCATCTCCATATCTCAAAACAATTATCAAGTATCAAACTTCTCATAGTATTCAATGCACTTTATATGAAAGTTTTTCTTATATCCCTCTTGGATGCCCATCATATTAGGACTAAATTCATAACCAAAGCAAATTATCATGCTGTTTAGGACTCTCAAAATAATATAAGTTACGCATGAGAGTTCATCTATTTCTATAAAATAAAACCACCGCCGTGCTCTAAAAAGATATAAGTGAAGCACTAGAGCAACAACAAACTACTCCGAAAGATATAAGTGAAGATCAATGAGTAGTCGAATAATTATGCAACTATGTGAAGACTCTCTAACATTTAATAATTTCAGATCTTGGTATTTTATTCAAACCGAAAGCAAAACAAAAGAAAATAAAATGAAACTCCAAGCAAAACACATATCATGTGGCGAATAAAAATATAGCTCCAGTGAAGTTACCGATGAACGAAGACGAAAGAGGGGATGCCTTCCGAGGCATCCCCAAGCTGAGGCTCTTGATTGTCCTTTAATATTTCCTTGGGGTTCCTTGGGCATACCCAAGCTTAGGCTCTTGCCACTCCTTATTCCATAGTCCATCGAATCTTTACCCAAAACTTGAAAACTTCACAACACAAAACTTAACAGAAAACTCGTAAGCTCCGTTAGTATAAGAAAATAAATCACCACTCAGGTACTGTTGCGAACTCATTCTAAATTCATATTGGTGTAATTTCTACTGTATTCCAACTTCTCTATGGTTCATACCCTCCGATACTACTCATAGATTCATCAAAATAAGCAAACAACACATAGAAAACAGAATCTTTCAAAAACAGAACAGTCTGTAGTAATATGGATCAAACGTATACTTATGCAACCCCAAAAATTCTAAAATAACTTGCTGGACGTGAGGAATATATCTATTAATCATCTGCAAAAATAATTAACCAAATAGCACTCTCCAATAAAAAACGGCAGCAATTCTCGTGAGCGCTTAAGTTTCTTTTTTTTACAGCAAGATCAACAAGACTTTCCCAAGTCTTCCCAACAGTTCTATTTGTCACAAACACTAATTAAAACAAAAAAATATCAATCATAACAGAGGCCAGATAAATTATTTATTTCTAAGCAGGAGCAAAAAGTAAATAACAAAAATAAAATTGGGTTGCCTCCCAACAAGCGCTATCGTTTAACGCCCCTAGCTAGGCATGATGATTTCAATGATGCTCACATAAAAGATAAGAATTGTAGCATAAAGAGAGCATCATGAAGAATATGACTAGCAAATTTAAGTCTAACTTCCTATGCATAGGGATTTTGTGACCAAACAACTTGTGTGAACAATAATCAACTTGCATAGGAAGGTAAAACAAGCATAACTTCATAACTTTAAGCACATAGAGAGGAAACTTGATATTATTACAATTCCTACAAGCATATATTCCTCCCTCATAATAATTTTCAGTAGCATCATGAATGAATTAAACAATATAACCAGCACCTAAAGCATTCTTTTCATGATCTACAAGCATAGAAATTTTATTACTCTCCACACAAGCAAAATTCTTCTCATGAATAATAGTGGGAGCAAACTCAACAAAATAATTATCATGTGAGGCATAATCCAATTAAAAACTAAAATCATGATGACAAGTTTCATGGATATCATTATTCTTTATAGCATACAAGTCATCACAATAATCATCATAGATAGAAACTTTGTTCTCATAATCAATTGGAACCTCTTCGGGAATAGTGGATTCATCACAAAATAAAGTCACGACCTCTCCAAATCCACTTTCATCAATATAATCATCATAAATAGGAGGCATGCTTTCATCATAATAAATTTGCTCATCAAAACTTGGGGGACAAAAAATATCATCTTCATCAAACATAGCTTCCCCAAGCTTGTGGCTTTTCATATCATTAGCATCATGGATATTCAAGGAATTCATACTAATAACATTGCAATCATGCTCACCATACAAAGAATTAGTGCCAAACATTCTAATGCATTCTTCTTCTTCTAACACTTTGGCACAATTATCGGAATCCTTATTTTCATGAAAGATATTAAAAAGATGAAGCATATGAGGCAACCTTAATTCCATTTTTTTGTAGTGTTATTTTATAAACTAAACTAGTGATAAAACAAGAAACAAAAAGATTCGATTGCAAGATCTAAAGATATACCTTCAAGCACTCACCTCCCCAGCAACGGCGCCAGAAAAGAGCTTCATGTCTACTACACAACCTTCTTCTTGTAGACGTTGTTGGGCCTCCAAGTGCAGAGGTTTGTAGGATAGTAGCAAATTTCCCTCAAGTGGATGACCTAAGGTTTATCAATCCGTAGGGGGCGTAGGATGAAGATGGTCTCTATCAGTGTCAAAACTGGCAGATCTCGGGTAGGGGGTCCCGAACTGTGCGTCTAAGGCGGATGGTAACAGGAGGCAGGGGACACGACGTTTTACCCAGGTTCGGGCCCTCTTGATAGAGGAAAAACCCTACGTCCTTGTAGGATCGAAAGTATGTCTAGAGGGGGGGGTGATTAGACTACTTGACCAAATAAAAACTTAACCTTTTCCCAATTTTAGTTCTTGGCAGATTTTAGCTATTTTAGGACAAGTCAAGCAATCATCACACAATTCAAGCAAGCATGCAAAGAGTATATTGGCAGCGGAAAGTAAAGCATGCAACTTGCAAGAATATAAAGGGAAGGGTTTGGAGAATTCAAACGCTATTGGAGACATGGATGTTTTTCCCGTGGTTCGGATAGGTGGTGCTATCCTACATCCACGTTGATGGAGACTTCAACCCATGAAGGGTAACGGTTGCGCAAGTCCACACAGGGCTCCACCCAAGGGCAACGGTTGCGCGAGTCCACGAAGGGCTCCACCCATGAAGGGTCCACGAAGAAGCAACCACCCACAAAGGGTCCACGAAGAAGCAACCTTGTCTATCCCACCATGGCCATCGCCCACGAAGGACTTGCCTCACTAGCGGTAGATCTTCACGAAGTAGGCGATCTCCTTGCCCTTACAAACTCCTTGGTTCAACTCCACAATCTTGACGGAGGCTGCCAAGTGACACCTAGCCAATCTAGGAGACACCACTCTCCAAGAAGTAACAAATGGTGTGTAGGTAATGAACTCCTTGCTCTTGTGCTTCAAATGATAGTCTCCCCAACACTCAACTCTCTCTCATAGGATTTGGATTTGGTGGAAAGAAGATTTGAGTGGAAAGCAACTTGGGAAGGCTAGAGATCAAGATTCATATGGTAGGAATGGAATGTCTTGGTCTCAACACATGAGTAGGTGGTTCTCTCTCAGAACATATGAGTTGGAATGATGTGTGTGTTCTGATGGCTCTCTCACTAAATGAGAAAGAGGTGGAGGGGTATATATAGCCTCCACACAAAATCCAACCGTTACAAACAATTTACCAATCTCGGTGGCACCGAATCAGAAAACTCGGTCTGACCGAAATAGTAAACCTAGTGACCGTTAGGAATTTCGGTGGGACTGACATGCAACTCGGTAGGACCGATTCGGTTAGGGTTTGGGCATAACGTAATCTCGGTGAGACCGATTACACAAACTCGGTGAGACCGAATTTGGTAATTAGCTAACCAGAGAGTTGGTCAGGCAAACTCGGTGGGACCGATTTGCTCTTTCGGTGAGACCGAGTGGAACTCGGTGAGACCGAAAAGTTACAAAGGGAAAACACTGAGTTTACATTGCAATCTCGGTGGGACCGATTCGCTCTTTCGGTGGGACTGAAAAGTTACGAAAGGGAAACAGAGAGTTTGCAACCCCATCTCGGTGGGACCGAGATCCTTATCGGTAGAACCGAATTGCTAGGGTTTGGCAGTGGCTAATGACAAGTGAAACTCGGTGGCGCCGGATAGGAAGAATCGGTAGGACCGAGTTTGGCTTAGGGTTTAGGTCATATGTGGATATGGGAAAGTAGTTGAGGGTTTTGGAGCATATCACTAAGCACATGAAGCAAGAGGCTCATTAAGCAACACCTCATCCCTCCTTAATAGTATTGGCTTTTCCTATGGACTCAATGTGATCTTGGATCACTAAAATATAAAATGAAGAGTCTTGAGCTTTTGAGCTTGAGCCAATCCATTGTCCTTAGCATTTTGAGGGTTCCACTTTCACATCCATGCCATGCCAATCGTTGAGCTTTCCTGAAATAATTATCTTGGAATAGTATTAGCTCAATGAGCTATATGCTGTTATGAATTACCAAAACCACCTAGGGATAGTTGCACTTTCAATCTCCCCCTTTTTGGTAATTGATGACAACATATAGATCAAAGCTTCGACAAAAACATAATAAGCATGAAATATATCGTCGCTTTGAGAAGTATGTGATAAGTAAGAGCTCCCCCTAAATTTGTGCATATTTAAAATTTGCTTTGGACTGCAAATGCACAAAGAGTTAGAGTCATGGGTTACTCTTCCATGTCACATACATCTTGGTGGAGCGCTCAAAATGATAAGATTGAAATGCATGCACTCATCACCAAGAATAGTGAATGATCACAAACGATAGATAGAATGATAATATTTAAGCAAGCATCAAGCAAACATTAAGTGTAGCTTATGATCAAACACATGATCATCGATGTCTCACAGGCATAAGGACGTAGTATCTCACACACAAGCAAACAAAGTTCGAAAAACCACCAAATAAAGCAAGAGAGAAAAGCAACACTCTCTCTCTCGAAGCCTATGATCTATACATCTTCTCCCCCTTTGGCAACAAGTTACCAAAAAGTTCCTAGAAAATGCATAGCACTAGATCGACGCTCAGGCTTGATCTTCAGGTGGTGGTGGAGTCCGGATCACTCCAAGGACAAAGCCTTCGGTAGACGTGGTCGGAGTCGAGGCTGAAGTGGATGCTGGAGCTGGTGGAATGGAGGCTGTGGCTGGTGCAGACGTTGTAGCTCTGGTGTCAGCAACTGGCAGTGCAGACGACCTCGGACCTCGTGGCACCCTCGCAAAAGCATGAGTCGTGGTCCTTCCTCTCCTCTCATTCATGTCGTCCTGGAGCTGCTCCACGGCAGTCTGTATCTCTGTCACCTTGATGTCCAAGTCATAGAATCTTTGTTCCATGATCCTCTCTAAGCTCGCCTGGTTCTGAGTCAGGGTGGCTATACTCTGCTCAATCCGCAGGGTGGACACAATCAAGTAACTGAGCTGCTCTTGTTTGGTTTTCAGGAAGTAATCAGATGCCTCCGCTTGAGTAGGCATCCTGGCAGCTTTCTCCTTCTTCGCCTTCTCCTTCTGAGCTTGTGCATGGGCAGATGATGGTTCATTCTCTGTCATCACAACTTCATTGTTCTCGAAATCTGGACGGATGGGCAGGTGTTCCTTATCCAACAAATATACGCCCGTGCCCATCTTGGAGTTGATGAGCTCCTGAATCTGAGGGGCATATCCATAGCTCCTCTTCTGATCTGCCACAGTCCTTTTGATCGTTTCCACTATGAGGCTCATAACTTTGAATTTTTGAGGCACGTCAAAAACATGAAGCAAATTGATCGCGTGACCTCTGATCATCTTGTGATCTCCAGACTTGGGAGAAGGGTGTGCCTAAGGATCCAGTTGATCGTAGGCAATCCTGAGAGCAGATAATGCACTGAGCCAAACTTGAACGTGTCAAGTGCTTCATTCGGAATCTCCTTGTACATGTTGGACATGGAGTTGTGGTCCATCTTTTTCTTGGCATAAATGTCCAAGTCATCTGCTTGCTCCTCTGGGGCATTGATCAGCTTCGCCCATTCCTCAACAGTAGAGTGGTACCTCGTACCCTCAGACATCCATGTAATCCTCCCATCTGGATAAAAGTGAGCTGTGGAGTAGAACTGCATGATGAGTTCCTCGTTCCACTTTGTGAGCTTTTGCCCAACAAAGTCCTCTACTCCACACGCCTTAAAGCTGTCCTGAACTCCTGGGTAGTACTCTTCATTATCCTTGATATAGGTCCAGTCGACCCATCTCATGTCACATACAATTGGCTTCTTGTCAAGTAGCACTGTCTCATAGAAATCCTGTTGCTCCTTTGTATGAAACATGTAGTCCACTGCAGTCCTTCTCCTAGAAGCATATGGATCTGCTTCTCTCCATTTCCTGAGCCCTGAGTCTCTCCTTAGCTTCATATCCTCAGCCACAGGATGAGCATCATTGTGGTCTGGGATCTTGGGCTTGAGCTTCCGAAGGACACTCTCTTCTTCTTCCTCTGCAACAGTCTCAGGCACTGGGGCCTTGTTCTTCTCAGTGGCTGGGATGCTTCTTGTGTTTCTCTTTGGTGCACTTTTAGGCTTAGATGCAGCCTTAGGTGCTTCCTTGGGCTTGGATGCAGCTCCCCCTGACCTTATGGCATCTCCCATAAGTTTGGCTGCCTTGGGCGCTGGTGCAGCTGCCTCTTCTTCCTCCTCCTCTTCTACCATGATGGAGGCCTTCCCAAGCACTCTAGCCACAGTCTTCTTCACTCTCTCTTTCCTTTTCTTGCCCTCAGTTGCAACGGGCTCAATGGGAGCAGGCTTCTCAGTTGAGGCTCTAGCCTTTGACATGGGTTGCCTGCCTGCTGGCCTCTTGATTTTCAGGCCTGGCTTTGAGCCTTGAGCTGGCTCAACTCTCTTGGAGGTGGCCTCTTCCTCAGCCAAATAGTCCTCATCTTCAGAATCTGAGGTTTTCTTCTTCCTTTGTCTCGTGGCAGCATTAGGCAGGTTGCTGGGTGTGCTCCTGCTGCCATCATCTGAGGAACTTGAGGGGCTAGTGCCCTCACTCAACTGCACTTGCTGCTCTGACAAGTTTTGGCTGTCACTCTGGTCTGACATGTTGCAAACTGACTGCTGAGCCTGTGAATAGATTATAGAGGAGATAGAGTGGATGAGCATCACAAAATGCAGAGATTTTTGCAAAAAGAATGATCCAAAAACTTAGTTTTAGTTTCCCACTGAAATCATCTCGGATCTACCGATTTTCAAACTCGGTGATACCGAAGCAGTTTTGGAACCTAAACTAGTGAACTCGCTCAGACCGAGTCACAGTTCGGTGGCACCGAGACTGCCAGGGTTTCACCGAGTTCAAAAATCGGTCACACCGATAGTAATTCTCGGTCAGACCGAGTCTCACTTGTGCAATGGCATAAACCAAATCGGTGGGACCGAGTTTTTCAACTCGGTGGGTCCGAGATGGTTTCGGCGGAAACCTAAACCTAGAATTTTCGTATCAAACCTAATCTATGAGCGTTTTGACTGGATAGAAGTTTCTAAATCGTGGCCAGAAACAATATGATCATAATGTGCTAGGAATCAGATTGAGGAATAGCACAAAGATCAAGTCCATACCCTAGTTCGGCGGGGACTTGCTACGGCGGCAACGGCGGGGCAGAAATCCCGTTGACGGCGACGGAGACCAGCGACTGGAGGCTGCTGGCGGCGAGAAGACGATCCGGAGACCTCGGGGGCAGAGCAGGCTATCGCGCGGGCGAAGGGGTTCGGAGAAATTTCCAAATTTTGCCCGTGACTATAGCCCGACCCTGTCGGTGTGACCGAGTTGAACAACTCGGTGGCACCGAGATTCATAACTGCGTGCAGTTACTGAAACTCGGTGAGACCGAAAGGTTCAAATCGGTTGCACCGAGATTGAAAACTTAGATCAACTTAATGATCTCGGTAGGACCGAAAGTGGAGTATCGGTCAGACCGAGAATCATAAAGAGGTTTTGGAAGTTTAAGTCTATGATGAATCGGGGACTCCGAGCGCTCCTCACACAGAGTGGTTCGAATCTGACTTGATCAAATTTTGTGATGCAGCATGAATAGAGTTTGAGACGAGAAAAACATAGATAGCTAGAGGAGGTTCTTAGGCATTCTTGTCCATCCACTTGGCAAAAAGAAATAAAACCGAACAATCAAAGCAACAAGTGGATGTCCTCGAATGAGTAAAATATGCAATCAGCATGCTCACACAATAAGATAGCAAATGAAATATGTGGCAAAGCATGCACAACCAATTCTAGCATCTATCAAGCAATTTGCGATGACTAGGTCATCTATATATGAGTATATTGAATTAGGAGTCAAGTGAGAACACTTGATCGTAGGTCATACTCATCGTTTAAGCTCAAGTGGGGTTACCACTTTTACATAAAGCATTGTTTTGTTCACATCTTTAGAGTTGCTTTAGCTCAGTCTTAGAGTAAAGCTCCCCCTAGATGTGATATCCCCCCTAAGAGGGATGAACTAACCTTGGGTTTTGTCGATGATGACTTCATGTAGACATTGAAGATGTGGATGCTCAATGTTGATGTAGATCTCTTGGAGCTATCCATTTGAGTGAATTGCACTTTCAATACCTACATGGGTTAGTCCCACAAGGAGCAAACAAGGATATCCATAGACATAGAGTGATGCACACAAAAGATGATGTCCATGAAAACTTTTAGGTTACCTTGTCCCTTGTCTTACCAACAAGAGGGTTTGTGACTCCTTGAACTAGTGCAAGATGTGGAAGTTGATTGCACTTGTTCTTGCCAAAATGATAAGAGTGAAGTATGTTGGCGGAGTCACCCTCAAGAACTCTCTAGTTCTTCTTCTTTTGGATCCACATCATCTTGATGGGAATCCTTGGAGTTGTAGTCGTACTTGATGAAGTAGAGCTTGAAGTAGTCTTGGGAATCCACTTGACTAAGGTCTTAGGAGCTTCTTCAAATGCATCAATTTCCTCTTGAAGCTTGTCCTTGCCTTTTTGCTCGTAGTCTTGTGGTGGAAGATCATCTTGAGCTTGTGTCCCCTTGAAAGAAGTATACTTCTCTTGTTGAGGGACAAACTTTGTCTTGGGGTATTGATCTTCTTCCCACTCAACTCCATTGACATTGAACTTTCGTTCAAAACCAACACCTTGATTCTTCCGGTGCATTCCTTGCTTGCGCACAATTTCCTCGAATTGCTTACTCCCTGCAAGGCTTTTGTACACTCCTTTCTCTATAATTCCCTTCAATAAGCTATTTTCTTGCTCAAGTGTAACTTGGCTAAGAGAATCATTAGTGGAATCAAGAGAACTACTAGAAGCAACAATATTGGATTTTGCATGATCATTGTTACTACTAGAGGAAGAATCTTTCTTGTTAGACTTGACTTGAGGCATGTAAGTGGATAAGAGTAAACGCTTGGCAATGTAAGAAGAACTTTTCTTGCGAAGATCATCATTGATTGCCTTTAAGAACTCATGCTCTTGCTCAAGATTGAGCTTTTCAAAGCGTAGTTTCTCATGAGCTCTTAAAAGTTCTCGATGATCTTCGAAGATAGTGTCATGAGCTAACTTAAGAGTTTTTAGTTCTTTAGTTAGAGCCTCAATCTTCCCCTTATCATTGTCATTCGTTTTATCTTGATTAGCATGATTAATTGGTCTTTCATCATAGTATTCATCACTAGAGTTGTCACCAAGAAAATCATCACCTAACAAGTCATCTTCATCACTATTGAAATCAACATACTCGGGGTGTGTTACCTTAGGACCTTTGGCCATGAAGCATCTTCCAATTCCTTCATTTGGTGAGTCAAATATGTCATAGGAGTTGGTTGACACAAGTGCTAGACCGGCAACACCTTCATCTTGAGTATCTTCGGAGTCGGAGTGATAACTTCTCTTGGAGTGGCTGTCGGAGTCGGAGCCGGATACCCATTCACCAACATGAGCTTGATGTCTTCGTCTTGTGTAGCTCCTTAAATGATTTTACCTTCCTTTCTGAATCCTTGCTTCTCCGTGAGTATCTTCGTTCATAACGATCATCTCTACTCCTTCTCTCTCTTGGTGGTGATCCTTTGCTTCTTCTTTTTGGAGAATCTTCTCTTCTCTTGTAGGGAGCCGTACACTCGTTGGAATAGTGTCCGGGTCTTCCACAATTGTAACAGTTTCTCTCTCGACTAGAAGATCTTTTGTCATTGTAGGACCTTGACTTGGAGCTTCTATCTCTGCTTCTACTCTTGTAGAACTTGTTGAAGTTCTTCACCATTAAGCTCAATTCTTCATTGAAGTCTTGTTTCTCACTTGATGATGTAGGGGCTTCACATGAGGCTTTATAGGCACCACTTGACTTGTTGTGAAGTTCCTCTTTATCCTTAAGTGACATCTCATGAGCAACAATTCTTCCAATCACTTCCGTTGGCTTGAGATCTTTGTAATTGGGCATCATTTGGATCAATGTGCACACGGTATCATATTTTCCATCTAAGGCTCTTAGGATCTTCTTGATGATGAATCTATCGGTCATCTCTTCACTTCCTAAGCCGGCAATCTCATTTGTGATGAGAGCAGGCCTAGAGTACATTTCAGCGACACCTTCACCATCCTTCATCTTGAACTTGTCAAGTTGGCTTTGAAGCACATCCAACTTGGATTCCTTGACGGAGTCGGTACCTTCGTGCATATCAATCAAAGTGTCCCAAATTTCCTTTGCATTCTCAAGGCGGCTGCTTTTGTTGAATTCTTCGGGGCATAATCCGTTGAAGAGAATATCACAAGCTTGAGCAATGTATTGCAACATCTTCAACTCATCCGCGGTAGCTTCACGGTTTGGTTCTCTCCCATCAAAGAAGTCACCTTGCAGACCAACACACACAATAGCCCAAATAGCGGGGTTATGTCCAAGAATATGCATTTTCATTTTATGCTTCCAACTAGCAAAATTAGTACCATCAAAGTAAGGACCTCTACGGTAATAATTTCCCTCGCTAGAAGCCATACTTTCCTAGGTTGTGAAACCAAGGCTATGACCACCAAAAGCTATGGAGATCAAGCAAATGGAGACCAAAGCTCTGATACCACTTGTAGGATCGAAAGTATGTCTAGAGGGGGGGTGATTAGACTACTTGACCAAATAAAAACTTAACCTTTTCCCAATTTTAGTTCTTGGCAGATTTTAGCTATTTTAGGACAAGTCAAGCAATCATCACACAATTCAAGCAAGCATGCAAAGAGTATATTGGCAGCGGAAAGTAAAGCACGCAACTTGCAAGAATATAAAGGGAAGGGTTTGGAGAATTCAAACGCTATTGGAGACACGGATGTTTTTCCCGTGGTTCGGATAGGTGGTGCTATCCTACATCCACGTTGATGGAGACATCAACCCACGAAGGGTAACGGTTGCGCGAGTCCACACAGGGCTCCACCCAAGGGCAACGGTTGCGTGAGTCCACGAAGGGCT
Organism: Triticum urartu; assembly: GCF_003073215.2. Classification (NCBI taxonomy): domain Eukaryota; kingdom Viridiplantae; phylum Streptophyta; class Magnoliopsida; order Poales; family Poaceae; genus Triticum; species Triticum urartu. Next base: position 437,721,817 of record NC_053027.1, on the reverse strand, counting down.
CCACCCACGAAGGGTCCACGAAGAAGCAACCTTGTCTATCCCACCATGGCCATCGCCCACGAAGGACTTGCCTCACTAGCGGTAGATCTTCACGAAGTAGGCGATCTCCTTGCCCTTACAGACTCCTTGGTTCAACTCCACAATCTTGACGGAGGCTCCCAAGTGACACCTAGCCAATCTAGGAGACACCACTCTCCAAGAAGTAACAAATGGTGTGTAGGTAATGAACTCCTTGCTCTTGTGCTTCAAATGATAGTCTCCCCAACACTCAACTATCACTCATAGGATTTAGATTTGGTGGAAAGAAGATTTGAGTGGAAATCAACTTGGGAAGGCTAGAGATCAAGATTCATATGGTAGGAATGGAATGTCTTGGTCTCAACACATGAGTAGGTGGTTCTCTCTCAGAACATATGAGTTGGAATGATGTGTGTGTTCTAATGGCTCTCTCACTAAATGAGAAAGAGGTGGAGGGGTATATATAGCCTCCACACAAAATCCAACCGTTACACACAATTTACCAATCTCGGTGGGACCGAATCAGAAAACTCGGTCTGACCGAAATAGTAAACCTAGTGACCGTTAGGAATTTCGGTGGGACTGACATGCAACTCGGTAGGACCGATTCGGTTAGGGTTTGGGCATAACGTAATCTCGGTGAGACCGATTACACAAACTCGGTGAGACCGAATTTGGTAATTAGCTAACCAGAGAGTTGGTCAGGCAAACTCTGTGGGACCGATTTGCTCTTTCGGTGAGACCGAGTGGAACTCGGTGAGACCGAAAAGTTACAAAGGGAAAACACTGAGTTTACATTGCAATCTCGGTGGGACCGATTCGCTCTTTCGGTGGGACCGAAAAGTTACGAAAGGGAAACAGAGAGTTTGCAACCCATCTCGGTGGGACCGAGATCCTTATCGGTAGAACCGAATTGCTTGGGTTTGGCAGTGGCTAATGACAAGTGAAACTTGGTGGCGCCGGATAGGAAGAATCGGTAGGACCGAGTTTGGCTTAAGGTTTAGGTCATATGTGGATATGGGAAAGTAGTTGAGGGTTTTGGAGCATATCACTAAGCACATGAAGCAAGAGGCTCATTAAGCAACACCTCAGCCCTCCTTAATAGTATTGGCTTTTCCTATGGACTCAATGTGATCTTGGATCACTAAAATATAAAATGAAGAGTCTTGAGCTTTTGAGCTTGAGCCAATCCATTGTCCTTAGCATTTTGAGGGTTCCACTTTCACATCCATGCCATGCCAATCATTGAGCTTTCCTGAAATAATTATCTTGGAATAGTACTAGCTCAATGAGCTATATGTTGTTATGAATTACCAAAACCACCTAGGGATAGTTGCACTTTCAGTCCTGCTCGATTGTTCTTGATGATATGAGTATTACAAGAGTAGATCTACCACGAGATCAGAGAGGCTAAACCCTAGAAGCTAGCCTATGGTATGATTGTATGTTGTCCTACCGACTAAAACCCTCCGGTTTATATAGAGACCGGAGGGGGCTATGGTTACACAAGGTCGGTTACAAAGGAGGAGATATACATATCCGTACTGCCTAGCTTGCCTTCCACGACAAGTAGATTCCCATCCGGACACGGGACGAAGTCTTCAATCTTCTGTCTTCATAGTCCAACAGTCCAGCCAAAGGATATAGTCCGGCTGTCCGAAGATCCCCTAATCCAGGACTCCTTCGGTAGCCCCTGAACCAGGCTTCAATGACGATGAGTCCGGTGCGCAGTATTGTCTTCGGCATTGCAAGGCGGGTTCCTCCTCCGAATACACCATGGAAGAGTTTGAATACAAGGATAGTCTCCGACCCTGCAAAATAAGTTCCACATACCACCGTAGAGAGAATAATATTTCCATAAATCCAATCTGCTGACATGTTTTGATAGTATGACATCACTTCATGGACCGGTTATTATTCGAACCGCTTTTCTCAACCAGCTCCGCACACATCGCGAGGCGGTTTTCTCGATACGTCTTGTCAAAGCAGAGATCGTGTTCCCCTTATCACGGGATTCTCATCAATACAGACGTGGGTAACCCAACCGCGCCATCAATTACGGCGCCTGGGGAATAAGCGGTTTTGCCAGGCAAGTGGGGAGACTCATCGCCTTCTCCGCCCTTATAAAAGGGACAAAGATCTACCTTTTTCACCCACGCCTTCTTCCTTCTCTCTTTCCCATTCCCGCACACTCGAGCTCCAGCGCCCAAGCTCGCGTTCTTCTTCTCAAACCACTCCAAGCATGTCGGGAGCAGGAGGCAAGTGGATGGTATCCTCCGTCATGGAGGAGAACGTCAAAAAATTACGGGAAGCCGGATATCTGGCCGCGGTTATCGCGCACCGGCTGCCCGATGTGGGGCAGGTCGTCCCAACGCCCGAACCCCATGAGAGGGTAGTTTTTCTTACCCATTTCATCCGCGGACTAGGATTTCCTCTCCACCCGTTTCTCCGCGGGCTCATGTTCTACTACGGGCTAGATTTCCATGATCTGGCCCCCAACTTTATCCTCAACATCTCGGCGTTTATCGTCGTGTGCGAGGCCTTCCTCCACATCAGGCCCCACTTCGGCCTATGGCTGAAAACCTTCAACGTCAAACCGAAGGTGGTGGGAGGCCAGCAAGCAGAATGCGGAGGCGCCATGGTGGGCAAGATGCCCAATGTCATCTGGCTCGAGGGTACCTACGTGGATACTGTAAAGGGGTGGCAATCGGGGTGGTTCTACATCACCGAGCTGCGTGACTCCAACTGGGTGGCGGCCCCCAAATTTTGATCCGGAATCCCCACGCGGCTCACCTCCTGGAAAAAGAAGGGCCTGTCCTGGGGTTCTTCAATAGAGCTGACCGGACTCCAGACCTGTATCCAGAACATGATGAACAAGAAAGTCAAACTTGTCAACGTGGTCCAGATTATGCTTGTCCGCCGGATCCTTCCGTGCCAACGACGTGCACTCAATTTGTGGGAGTTCAACTCGGCCAAGCACCAGATGCTGCGAGAGCTCTACGACACGACGCACAAGGATGTCTGGAGGGTGTTGTTCAAGAGCACTGAGATCCCTCCCCCTCTTACCGAAGACCGCGGACTTAGCGCAAAGCGCCATGCCGGTCCGGTAAGCATTTATATTTCTCGGGGTATTTATTTGCCCAGGTTTAGTTATGTGTAGGATCTAAGCTCCCATGTCACAAACATGACTGGATAAAGACAGCGGAGTAGCTTGATTGCCCAGCCCCCTGCCCGAAGATCCGGCAAACACTCTTTTGACGAAGATGCTGACCCCGACACCTTACGAGGTGCCGGAAAAGACGGCCAAGAAGAAGGCCGCGGGGACCTGAAAGGGTCTCCGATGCAAGATGGTTCTGTCGGACTCATCATTCGATGAGTCCCGACGCGCACTCCTCCCACGGAAACGAGGAGGAGGAGAAAAGTTCTCCCCCCCAGTCGGGGGAGACAAGAAAAGGAAGGATGGCCCATCCGGGGAGGCCGAAGGGTCCAAGAAGGGAAAGACCCTCCCTCCGGACTGTGCCACGACGGCCGCCAACAGTGGCGACGAGTGGCTACCCAGGGACAAGCCCCTGGCGAAATCTTAAGTGTCCGGAGACCATAGTATTTCATGGTACATTTTATTGTGCCACGAACCTGATTATGCAGTCCGGCCCGAGCTCGTCTCGACGTACCCTCGTCGAGTGCCTCTTTGAGCTCGTCGGATATGAACAGCGGTTCTCCTCCGACGGCTTCCACCCCTCGCCCTATGGACAACGCCGAGGTGGTGTCTCAAGAGGCACCGTCCCAAGGGGAGGCGGTCCTGGGGGTGCCTCACGGCGACCTCCCGGACCCTGGGTACCAAGGGAGCGAGGCTCCTATGGGCTTCGAGTTCGGGCCCCAGCCGGACACCGCGCCGGAGCCTTCAATGGTTCCAGACTTCGGCAGGTGGTCCCCCATTATGGGGGGCCAACCATCCGTGCCGGTGTCCTCTGTCCAACCAGAGGCACCGGACAACTTGCTGGAAGCGCTTCACAGCGCTTCCATTGATGAAGAACACCGCACTACACTACAAAAAATACACTTCCGTGATGATACGTGTTTGTCACAGTAGGTCGCTTTTTTTGTCATGCATGTACATCCATGACAAATTTATGACAGAATCAAGATAGTCATACCTCTGCTGTCGTAGAAGTGTTCCGTGACATTACCAAAATTATCATCACGGAAGTGTCCACTTCCATGACGATAAATCGCGCGTCACAGAAGTGCTTTCGTCCAGGGTGACCGACACGTGGCATCCACCGTAATGGAACGCCGTTAAGCTATCGAGTCGGGTTTTGTATCGATAACCCGTTAACAGCCCCGACCAATGGGAAATTTCCACGTGTAAAATTCTTATTGGCCGGACGAAACACGTGTCAGCTCGTCAGCGGGTCAGATAGGCGCCTATGATACGTCGACACGTGGCACGGCCCAACAGTGGCCCATTCCTGTGAAAAGGTCGGCCCGTTTGACTTGGTCAAAAGCTGGTGGGCCGGCCCGTTTGACTTGGTCAAAAGCTGGTGGGCCGGCCCGTTTGACTTGTCAAAAGTTGGCGGGCTGGCCCGTTTGACATGGTCAAAAGTTGGCGGGCCGGCCCATGGAAAGCCTGTTAACGGCTTGTTCGCATATAGCCCATTTACAGCCCGCTAACCCAAGGCCCATTACGCCCTATCTGAATTAGGCCCAGTAGCGTCATCTGGGCCGTCCACTATGATTCCAGCCCGTTTTCACTTCTGGCCGATGTATAGCCCATGACGTCTTTTGGCCCATATGAGGTCCTTTGTAACTCTTGGCCCATTAGCGGCCCGTGCTGAAACTGGCCCGTAATGAACAGTGTATTACTTTACACCCATTAACGGCCCGTGGTGAAACTAGCCCGTAATGAACAGTGTATCACTTTATACCCATTAACGGCCCGTTATTCCGTTAGGCCGTTTCCAACCCAAGTTAACTTTCGGCCTTCTGAGGGCCCATTTATTCTTGGGGTCATTTGCAGCATTCGGTTACTTACGGCCCGTTACTGTCATTTTCTGCTTGTGGGCCAAATTCAGCCCGTCGTTACAGTTGGCCCGTTTGTGGACCGTTAGTCTGTTGGACCATTTTCATAGCATCACCAAATATGGCCTATTAACGGCCCGTTATGGTCAGCCCATAAAACGTATGATTTCTATTAAAGGCCCGTCTATGGCCCATTAAAGGCCCGTACAAGACCCATAAATGTGTCGGCGGCCCATGGATCCTACGAGACGTAGAAGGCCCATGGATCCTACGAGACGTAGAAGGCCCATGGAACCTACGAGACGTAGAAGGCCCATGGATTCTACGAGCCGTAGAAGGCCCATGGATCCAACGGCCCGTGAAGGGCCATGGTCGGGCGAATTGGCCCCTGTTTGAAAGATATAGCATATTCAAAGAATTATCCTACTCAATACTATCTCCTCTAAAAAGACTACACTATTACAACAAAGAGATCAAGGCATAGAAAGGTAGAATGATCCTACACTATACAATAAAGAAATTACAGCCGATTATACCCACTGGGCATTATGGTTCGGCACAGGTGATAATAAGGATACACAAACAGCAAATTACATACACTGGGCAAATACAGCTCATACATCATGGACGCGCATCAACTTAACTCCATTTGAACTATAATCTCTTCAGAAAATAGGATTGACCGGATTCAGATAGCACAAATTTCAGTCTGCAAAATCTCCAATTCCTTCATGGTTACCTCAGTGTCTTGTTTCATTTTTTTGACTCCTGCATCTAATACATGCATGTCCAGTCTCAACTTGTTGATTATACATTGACAATCATGTACACGTTGTCTTGCCACCTCTAGTTGATGCTCGAGAACATCAGCACACTCCAATTCCAATCCATAATCATTCGGTAACGGCCATGCCGCACTGCTCGTAGATCTTTGTGTTGATGTCACTTCATCCTGAAATGTTTCTGTAAGTACACATGACTAGGGCAAAAATATAGTTACAACAGTGAAGCGAACAAGACACTATTTTGTACTACATGGCAAAACAGGACTAACAATAATGTTACATGTCACTTTAAAAAAATGTTACACGTCATGAAGCATAAGTAGGTGATATTTCAAAAATTATAGAAAAGATAGTCTATGCATCCTGCATATAGAAATCCATCTTAGCTCACCAGAGGAGCATGATGTTGGGGCCCAATCGAAAACACAGACAAGTTACAAATTTAGACAGCACTTGCGTATAAGTAAGCAAGCAGTTGGCCATTCTGTGCCTCAATTAAAGTCTTAGGGAGCATAATGAACAACAAAGGGTTTCCTACAAACATACTACAGCAGGCAAAACTATGCAATCATTAGCGTAGTATAAACTAGATTGTGAGCCTCATGCAATAATAGTTGGTTAATAGTCTTCAAAGCTTCAGGCACACTTCGGCAGAGTAATTAAATGGTAAGGCCTTTAATTATGTCAACTAATAGTGATACAAGCACCGAACATCAGGTATGATTATTTGGGCATCTCATTAACTGAGGACAAATAAAGCAATTGAAAAGAGAAAATTAACTATGCCTGAAACAAACAAGGAATTGAACTGTTGAGTTGCATACAGTGACTTACCTTAGCAAGTTGAAGAGGCTCAGCGCAGCTCCTACTTCTCTTGCAAGGCTCCTTCCTAACATCTTGTACTTGGAAATCCTCAATCTTATCTTCATTGCACCCCCTCTGCAAGGTGACACAAACTAGTTACTCGTCTCCTTGGAAGATAAATATGCATACTTTCCAGTCTGTGAACACAAAAGGATGAGATTATAACAAAACAACACCACATAATGAAACATGCCGCATCTCTTGCACTTGCACACAATGAAATGAGCATTTACTATGTCTGCACTATGTAAAAACTAGGCATACCTTCGAACTGGATCTCCAAGTACTCTTGGAGAGCCTAATGTAGTGTACAGCCAAACCTTTAGGTCACCTATGAGTTAGACAAGGCCCCACTACAGCAGCCCTTAGTGTTTAAATCATTGACAAGCTCTGTTAGGGTGTTAGGTCAAGAACAGCAAGTAATCAAAGCAAACAGTCCTAGTATGGCTGGCTGATGCAAAGAAGCAATTGAACAGAAGTGTGAGCAAATCTTACATATCAACAAAAGAAGCAAAGAAGGAGGCTTAAAGACCATCACTTGACTGACCAGATTTAAGGGGCATTTAAACATCATGTGCAACGTATGAACTAACATAAACATTGCATATTCCAGATTCTATAATGGAATGCACATGTATTAGGTGATGCCATGTATGATGATGCCTAAATGTACAGATAGCAGGCAGGAGTGATTCATCATTGCACGCACAATTGAATTGCAGGTTAAGGGCCAGTTTGATTCTGCCTTTTCAGGGCATATTGTCAAAATAAGCCATAAAAGATGTAAAGAAGTCATTTTTGAGTTATGGGCTTGGGCTTAACTAATTTCGCTTAGGAGGGGGGTGTTTCGGGTAGAACCTCACTAAAAATTGAAGGGAATGGGAATAGTGAAATGACTCTGTTGTCTGCCTATATAACACTCAAAATGCAACTGCTGACGCCCATGTCACACCTGAACCTCAAGTAAAAAACAAACACGCAAGCATTCATTGCCCTACCCGCTTGCATCTCCTCTCCCCTTTCCCTCTACCTCGATCCCCTGCCTGCAGCACTAGGGTTCCTCTAGCGAGCTATCGCCACTGGTCCCATCTGGCCTTGTCCTCGACGATGCTATGTCCAGCTAGGCTACATGGCCGGCGGGTAGGGGCAAATCTCCCTGGCTTCTCCTCCCTCTGGCGCCGCCCCTCATTCTCATGGTCTCCAGCAGCTGCTCCACTGTGGTTCGTCCAACGCACTACTCCAGCGGGCGCTGCACAACTACGGCTAATGCCACACCGCGGCAGAAGGCACCTTATTCCCCCTCCCCTCCTCCCAGGCCATGGCCTTGAGGTGCTGTTGAAGGATGAGCTCATCCAACAAGGTGAGGATCTCCTGTGATTTTTTGCCAAATTTTCATTCTGATCCACCATACGATGAATTGCTATGAGCTGCTTCTGCTGCTGCTATATGATGCATTGCTATGAGCTACTCCTGCTGCTGCTATATGATGAATTGCTATGAGCTGCTGCTGCTGTGTGATGAGTTGCTATGAGATGCTGCTGCTATATGATGAATTGCTATGAGCTGCTGCTGCTATATGATGAGTTGCTACAAGCTGCTCCTGCTGCTGCTATATGACGAGTTGCTACAAGCTGCTCCTGCTGCTGCTATATGATGAATTGCTATGAGTTGCTCCTGCTGCTGCTATTATGATGAATTGCTATGAGCTGCTCCTGCTGCTGCTATATGATGAATTGCTATGAGCTGCTGCTGGTATATGATGAATTGCAGACTGCTGCTGCTGTTGTATGATGAGTTGCTATGAGCTGCTGCTGCTATATGATGCTTTCAGGTGGTGTTGCTATACGATAATAACCAGCCACTTGGACCATCGAATTTCAATAAATAATTGTTCTTCATTTAAATGTGGGTCAGGCGTTCTTCGTTTAAATTAGGCAATGAGATCTCTATGGAAAACATTGACCAAAGTAGATTGTGCCAAGTAGATGGTATCTTTGTATTTGCATTTTGAGCAAATATTGATGGTCTGTTTTCCTATCATATTAGTTACTGCACTGGGTTCAATTTGTGATGTTTGCAAGTCAAATTAATTTCCATATGGGCAGCAAAATGAAAAAAATATAATGCAATCTAGACTTTCCACTGATCATACCAAAGAGAAGCTGAAAACGCAGTGAAAAGAACTGGTTGGCTTATTACATGGAGCTTATATTCACAGGTGCTTATTTTCTTAGGATAACTCATAATAATTGTCCCTAAGAAACTTGGCTAATAGAACTGGCATACAAATAACATGTCACAATGATTGCAATGGAGGAGTGACGTACCATAGCACACTGTATAGGATCACCGTTGCCTCTCCTTTTTTGCGATGTTCCATGAAATTGCCACATACATCTTGTACTTTTTCATTGTGTAACCCTATCTGCAAGTTGACACGGCTAATTTCAGACATCTCTACATGATACTACATTGCATATCCCTTGCGCATATTTAAACCACCAATTAACGATTGTGTGCGTACCATAAACTAGACATGACTCTGTATGCTGGACTAGTAGGCACTCTAAGGGAGCCTAATGTTGTGCACTGGAATTCCTACATGCCACCTACGATTTTGTGTAATGTACTGCCCTGTTCCTAAATATATGTCTTTGTAGAGATTCCAGTATGGACCACATACATATGTATGTAGATGCATTTTCGAGTGTAGATTCACTCATTTTGCTCCGTATGTAGCCTAAAGTGGAATCTCTAGAAAGACTTATATTTAGGAACGGAGGTATGAGGTAGTATCATGTATGACATCTACATATCTAATTTAGCAGCCAATAGTAGAAATCATTATCTGCACAAAGGGATTACTGGTCGAAAATCCTAGCAAAGCACGCTGGCAGGCACAGAACAATAAAAGAGAGGGAGAGACACGCTTACAAGATCATAGCAATGCCTCAGTCTAGGATCTTGGTTGGCCAAGCTGTTAGATCCAGAAGAAACATCGTCCTTGTAGTTTTTGCCGGCTGCATAACAGGTAACAGCGACCGGTTAGTATATTTGAAGTACATCAGGCAGGTGATGCTGGACGGGTTTAAAGGCGACAAGTACCTAGGGCGTGGCGGGTGCTTGGCATCTCTCCAGACTGTGGGAATCAGGTTAGAAACGTCGAGGGTGATGACGCTGCGCTAGCTGTCGCGGTCCGGTAAGGAGATCTAGAACCGTCGAGTAGGGAGTTTGTGGAGCGGCTCCGGTAGGGTGGACTATGGTGTGGGCGAAGCAGATCTATGGCCGTGGACGAGGGCGTAGGTGAAGCTGCTCCGGTGGTTGGGTTAAGGATGGTGTCGACGATGCGGATCTGCGGCCGTGGACGGGGCGTTAGAAGCTGCTCCAGTGGTTGGGTTAAGGGTGGTGTCGACGATGCGGATCTGTGGCCGTGGATGGGGCGTCAGAAGCTGCTCCGGTAGGTTGGATGAGGGTGCGAGGAAGCGGATCTGAGGCCGTGGACTTGTGAGTTGGCAAAGCGGTCCCGGTAGGGTTGAGAATGGTATAGGCGAAGCTACTCCGGTAGGGTTGAGGAAGGTGTCGGCGAAGCGGCTCTGGTAGGGTTGAGGAAGGTGTCGGCGAAGAGGATCAGAGGCTGTCGACGGGGGCGTCGGTGGGTCGGCTCCGGGGGGTGTGGACGAAGCGTCTCCGGTGAGGAGTACGAATGAGCCGCTGCAGATGCGCGGCGGTTGATGAGAGTACCAGCAAAGCAGATCCGGTGCCGTGGACAAGGCCGACACTGAATGGGCTGTCGTACAGTGGTGGATGAGCAGTCTACTTGTTTCTAGGGGAGGTGGGAGGGGTTGATGCGGGCGCAGAAGCAGATCCGACGAGGTGGACGCTGCTGGCAGTGAATGGGCTATGGTACGCCGGTGGATGAGCAGTCTAGGGTTTCGAGAGGGGGCGGGAGAAAGGGGGATGAAGTACGGACGGCGTGCCGTGTAGTTAGTCGTTTTTGCGGGAGGGGGAGAGGAACTGGGGGGTGCCATGTAGTGGGGGAACCGGAAGTTACCAAAGCAGCCCCGACCTATCATGTAGATGAGGGCGGTATTGTTACTGTTGGTCTCCGTGCACCAAGGACAAAAGGGGGATTTCGCATGCTAAAGACTAAGGTGGCGGAAATTTTAGAAGGAGGCGGGAGATTTTGCCGCCCGCGGGGTCGTTCGTATCTAGTTTCAAATAATTTTGGACCGTGCTAGCGGGAAGGTCATGCCTGACTGTGTACACGGGGCACGCGTCACCAGTTAATAACTGGTGTGAAGTCCACCCCAGAAAAAAGACAATAACTCGGGATGATGCGCCGATAACTTGGACGTTCACACGGGCACGGCCAATCGTACGGGTATAGTGGCGCGTTCACAAAAAGGTATCAAACGCTCAGCCTATGTATTTCTCGTGTAAATAGATAATTTAGTGCCATTGGTTATTTACTTTAAACATAATGCATTGACGTGTTAGTGTAGAGGCGCACAAAAAGAAATGGATATTGTAATCAGCTACTTAAAAGTGTTACCTCATATGATTACATAGCCTCCATTTCATAAATTGTGTACCCGTTGAATTCATATGTGAATATTACATATATTACTTCAAAATAGAAACTTAAATCATCCAAGACTAATGAATTTGAATGCAAGAGTAACAATGGTGCATGTTCATGATAGCTACATTGGTTGTTTGAAGAATCATCACTATAACTTTGGCATGCACAACTAAAAATGCTTATTTAAATAGAAAAAATGTGATATGTGAGTGTCCAATGTTTATAGCGTTGAATCGATATTGTACCTTTGGCCACGATACGAAGTAGATATTGACTTATGTTCAAGCGATCCACGTCCACGATCGCTAGATAGTCATACGTCAATGAATTGTGCAATCTCTCTCACATGCATACATATCTCATTTCCTTGTGGGCATCGGAATCACACACGTGCACTTCGTGTATTTCTCTCCCTCCGTCAGGGTTAAATTCATCTTTCTACCCTGTCCTACAAGTCTCTCACACAGAAACACACACGCTCTCTATGTCTAACACGCCCACCCCTTTAATTCTGCCCACCCATAGCCACTAATGTCTCTCACACATATGCTATCTACCTATCCCTTAATATAGCTAGATATGTGTCACACAAACTCCTTCTCCCTACCAGCAAGATGCCCATGCGTTGCATGGAACATCAAGATGCATTTGTATGAGAAGTTTATATTGTGGGAGAAAAGGATGAACGAGGGAATGCCTTATTTGCAAATGCGGAGAGGGGTGTGGGTATCTTTTTGCAAAATTGCCATAGTTTCCTTCCTATCCGTCGGATATAAATCAGATGGCCTATATTGCAGGATGGCAGGAACACCATCATCACCAACTCTGTTTTTTATAAGAGTAGAGATATGCGAGTGTCACTGCCCCCCCACACACCCACACTTCCCAACACCGAAGGAGTAGGGTGACACCTCGATCTTGATACTAATCTATCGAGTGGCTTCTCTCTCAAACATACACACACACACACACACACACTACCCGGCACCGAAGAAGTAGGGTGGCACATCGATCTTGATAATAATCTATCTACTCCTCTTTAAAACACACACACACACACTCGCTAGTTGTGCCTCTATGTCTACCGCACACACTCTCAATATGTCTTTCTCTCCCTCCCCCCCAACAATGGCAGCAGAAGGGTGACAACTCGATCTGATCATAATCTGTCAATTGGTTTCTCTCTCAAACATTGTGTCTCGGTGCCTCGCTCAGTAGCCCCCTCGATATGTAGACTTCTCGCGTGTGCACAGCTGTAGTGACGATGACGCTGAACCGAGTGTGCCTTGTTTTTACCGGCCTCATGTGATAGTTTTGACCCTGTTTTCTATTAATTAACAAGGCAACCTTTTCTTTGTTACTACTAGTGAATCTGAAGTCATTCGGGGCAGACATAAAATATATCACTTCAACCCAATTATCACAGCAACTATTTTAAAAGAAATTAGCTAGCTGCCCGTGCGTTGCACGGAACATCAAGATGCATTTGTATGAGTAGTTTATCTTGTGAGAGAAAAGGTTGAACGAGGGAAGGCCTTATTTGCAAATGTGGACAGAGGTGTGTGTATATTTTTGCAAAATTGCCATAGTTTCTTTCCTATCCGTTAGATATAAATCCGACGGCCTATATTGCAGGATGGCACGCACACCATCATCACCAACTCTTTTTCTACTCCCTCCGTTCGAAAATACAAGCCATCAAAATGGATAAAAAGAGATGTATCTAAAACTAAAATATGTCTAGATACATTTCCTTTTATCTATTTTGATGACAAGTATTTCCGGATGGAGGGATTATTTGTCTTTTTAGAGATTTCAACAAGTGACTATGACCGGACCTTACCAACATACTCAAAAAAGTAGTCCATAATTTTGATATTACCCTCTTTTCTTGGCGGTGCAGTGACATCTGGATCCCTCATAAATAAATCAAGGACAAATCTGACCCCTCCTGAAAAGACATACAGAGGAAAATGAGTGAATCTACACTCTAAAATATGTCTACATACACATCCGTATGTGGTAGTCCATTTGAAATCTGAAAAAGACAAATATTTAGGAACGAATGGAGTATATATAAGAGTAGATATGGAGATATATCTCTAGCATGGTCTACAACAAAAATGTGCTGGGCTGGTTAGCGCCGGATGCTCGCAATGCGATGACATGAGTTTGTATTCTGTCTTTTAACTTTATATTTTTATATTATATATTACTCTACTTATTTGATATATACTTCTTTCGCCACTATACTGACAGTGGAACCCACAGAGTACTTAGAATACATGATTAAGGATGGACTTGTTTCTTTTTAACTTTCTGTACAAAGCTGTAGCCACCCTGCAAGTCACGTGTACACTGTGCATGCAATTAACTTTTTATAGAGGGACAATCATACGGGCAATTAGCTCAAATGGATTGGATGTCACTCTATTATTTCCAGCATAAAGAGCATCTCCAACGGCAGCCGGCAAATTTCCTCCCGCTTCCTTAAGCGGACGACGACATCAAACGCCGGCGGCATACATTTTTACAACTCTAACCAACCAGATGAAATTCGTGCAAACACAGACTGATTTCATATAAGCATGAAGGATTTCGTATAAAAAAGCCGGATCTTCATATAAACATCATGGATTTCATTACATTTACATGAACTAAGAGGTGCCAATCCGTCTCTCTTGTATAATTAATACTCCCTCCGTCCGGAAATACTTGTCCTAGAAATGGATGTATCTAGACTTATTTTAGTTGTAGATACATACAATTTATCCATTCTTAGAACAAAAATTCCCCGCCAGCTGGAGAGGGAGTACATAATCTAAATGGTCGCCCGCGGATCCCTTTGTCTTCCTCATGTCCGTTAGACACTTGCGGGGTCGACGAAGGTCCTCGGAAGAGACGAAGCAGCAAAGAAACCACCTGAATCCGCGGTCGTCGCCTCGGCGGTGGCCTTCATGGGTCCCAAGTGGCGGCGGCCTCCCGTGTTCTACTTCTCCTCGATGATGGCGGCGGACATGGAGAAGTTGGCCACCGACTCATCTCTCTCCACGCACCCGTCTTCTGTCTCTGCCTGCATGGCGCTGCCGCAGGCACGGGAGGCACGCCCATAGACATGGGAGGCACGGCCACCGCAGACACTGGTGGCGCGGTATGACGCGGTAGCGATGGCGCCCGTACCGGCGTGCTCGCCGCCGTGCCGGCGTGGAGCAACTCGCCACTCCTCATCGAGCTGAACTGGAGCGGTGAGTTGCTAAACCACGCGCCTGCTTGGGGCGGCAACTGGCTCCGTCGGGCCAAGCGAGGTTGGTGAAGCACGGAGCGGCCTCGCCCGTATCCGGAGGGCTCAGTGGGCCACCCAGCCGGGTAATATGCCAGAGAACGGCTCATCGGAAGCCACCGGAGGAGTGGAGAAAATGGTGAAGGAGGAGATGGGGGAGCGGCAGAGGGGTGCGATTCTTGCCCGCTGTCTGTCTGGCCTCGTGTAAATAGAGGGTGGACGGTAGGAGCTTGGCCGGTGTCTGGCCTTGTTTAAACTGAGGGCGGACGGGAGGAGCTCTGCCGATGTTGCGTTTAATTCCGGCCCGCTCATGATCGGACGTGTGGCCGGAGTAGGATTCTCGGTTTGCATGCGGGTTTAACGGAGGGGTTTAATGGAGGCGCCGGGCATGCAGCGGGCGGCGCAGTACTATTCGATTTGACAGCAGTAATGAGCCGTCAAATCACAAAGGCCCTCGCCTCTCGTGAAACCGACCGAGCTAGACTGCCCTGCCCTCTAGCCTTTTAAAGCATGTATATACTCCACTTTTGTACAGTAGTAGTATCGATGGATTGCGGCATGGAGCAAAACTTGAAATTAAAAAAAAGGTGGTACATATAGAGAGCGCTCGTCGCCAAATTATGCATATAGTACTATTAAAAAGGCTTGTCATAATAATGGTGTCCAGCACAAGTGCACAACCCACCCCTCAAATAAAACTAAGCACCCTGGAATTCTTTGAAAAAACTAAGCACCCTGAAATTCTTTGACAACTAAACTGCTGGCTATATGATGTTGGCCATATATATTGTACGTATATAATGTGAAGAAACGAGTGGTAGTACTATACCAACTAAAAAGATGAAATGTAAGAAATACTTGTATGTACATACTGAAGAGTTAAAGTAACAAGAAGAAACATAACATAGTTCTGCTGGGGCTCAGCACAACACACCCCTCAAATTAAATTAAGCACACCTGAAACTAAACTTTGCAACTATTCCGGTAGACACTGCATTAGAACCACCATGAGCAACGACACTGCCACCTTACTTGGAGTCCTCGTCCACGTCCTCGACTTCGTCCTTGTCCCTCTTCCTCTTGGCCGATACTTCTTTGCTTGAACCACACACTTGGCTGTTGCTCTTCATCCAACCCTTGTAGATATTGAAGCAAAGGTAGCCATCCATTGCAGCGTACAGGATGTGGTCTATATCTAGCACATTCCGCTGCCATGCATGACGATGAAATGTGTATGGAGGTTTCTCCAGTTTACCGTACGAAGGATGAACCATGGCTCCTGCCAGGGTCAGCATTGAAGGATGAAGAGAGGACACCAGCCGATTCTTCTGGAGGTCGAAGGTGTTGCCTACAACGAGGCCTACCCGATGCAGGACTTCTTTGTCGTTACCAAAGTCTATAGTAACGAATTTGACTAGGTTGCTCCTAAGGAAGTCCTTAAAATCATGGCACTCAACGTTGGCATGGCATATGTGGTATACCAAGCATAAGTCATGCACGCAAACCTGGATCACGGCGGGCTTCTTCCTCTCTTCATCCTTTAGATCCTTATCTCGTCCCAGGACTGTGGTGTACTCAACATCTAGCCCAGCGACCCACTCATCATCTGAGTTTTCGAACATGCGTCTGAAGCGAGAGAGGCATCCTTTCACCGTCGCGGAAGAACGGGTGTAGATGACGTCGAACTCATCGCCGGTGATGGTTCTAACCTTGTTGGCTATAAGTGTATTTTTTTTACTCCTCTCTATCTCTTTCTTCGTATTCCCTCCGTCCCATAATATAAGAATGTTTTTGACACTAGTGTAGTGCCAAAAACATACTTATATTATGGGACACATGGAGTACTAGTATTTATTGCATTTGCCAAGGAGTGACCTCTTCCAATGAAATGGTGTTGCTAAGTTTGCTTCATTTAATTAGCTATAGAGTCAAAATTGTCTTTTCACCTAGGTACACACGCTCAGCACCGTTTCTTCCTTGGGTCACCAAACTAGTCTCTCTCTTCTTGAATAACTTGCCACATCAGACTTTATGCCTATGTGGCAAGCTTAAGCACCTGTAGGAGCAAGTAAAAGTAAGTACAATAGTGCGCTTTACATGGCATTTTTGCATATGTGGAGGAAATAGAGGCAAGGAAAAAGTGGAGAAGTTGGCTCTCATGCAAGAGCCAGCCTCTACTACATGGTGGAGCATTGGGAGAGGCACCTGTATGGAGGTGGCCAGGAATCTGGGAGACTCACGCCGGTCGTAGCGCCGCAGTTAAAATGATAATGGCAAGTCAAATCACGGGGCCCCACTTGTCCAGCAGTAACTCGCTGACAAATCACACAGCCCTATGTTTGCAGCAGCCTACTCCCTCGTCTTCTCGCGTCTCTGTCGAAGCGACTAAAGCGCTATGTTACAGTAACATATTATGTTACCACAGGCACCTCTTTCCTCATTAAATACTTGCGACATAAGCAAAATTGTCTTGGGATGTGTTAAGTTACTACCTAAGTTACTCCCACTATGGCTAGCCTAAGAAACAACGTGAGAGTTAATGCACCACGCCTATGTGTTTAGTATTTGGTTTCCGTAAGATGACGTTACTACCTAAGTTACTCCCACTATGGCTAGCCTAAGAAACAACGTGAGAGTTAATGCACCACGCCTATGTGTTTACTATTTGGTTTCCGTAAGATGACTTAATACTCACCTAGACGGAGGGAGTATTCGATTTGAAAGCAGGCGGTGTAGTTCCCGATACGGCTTTAATGTAGACGAGGGAGGGAGTAGTGGTTCCCGATATGTTGAACGGCCAATGCATCCTCCTCAATTAACACATGAGGGAAGTAATGGGAGGAGGTCCGGGAAAAGAGGCCGCACGATGTGAATGCAACGCAGTTTGCCCTCATTGCTCTCATATAAAGGCGCCCCTCCATTCCAATGCATCTACCACATCATACGCACCTAAGCATTTGCCTAAGCACCTACACTAAGCGCAAAATAGCTCACTCCAGACCCATGGCGGCGATGCGCGTGAGCGGCCAGCGGCTGCGCCAGATGGTCCACGACGCCGGCCTGCGGCATGGCACCGAGGATCGTCTCCAGACGGTGTTGGAGACCGGCTGGTGGATGGCCGCCGTCGACGGCAACTACGACTCTCAGTTGGACCAGATGATCGTTGACACCAGCAACAAGTTCACCGTCAGCAAGAAGCTCACGGACGACATCGCCGTACTCCTCCAGCCCGCGTGCCCGGGCTCCTCATTACCTGCCACCCTAATCGGCCTCCATGGCCGGAACCTCTTTCAAGCACTGGTGGCCCTGCGACTGCCCGCCGACGCCACGAAGAATTTCCACCTGGAGGTCGCGCTCGCCGTGAGGTGCCTTGCCCTGCAAGAATTCGTCGACCTACACATCCACGTGTATGAGCAAATCATGTACATAGGTATCTACAATGCCAGTGAGGACACTACGAGGTTGGCCTTCCTCAACCGGCTGGAAGCCTTGGATGCCTTTGCTGAGAAGCACCTCGACCTCGCCACAAAAGCCGCCGCTCCTTAGTCGTTGGTCGGTGGCCCGGCGCACTAAGTTGAGGAGGAGGAGGTCGTACGTTCATGGATCCATCTTTCTTCTTGCCTTCTGTAACCACCACTGCGATCGCATCATCGTGGCCTTAATTCTTATTGTGATGTTGCATTCTCGTTCCAGTTAATACCGACATGTGCGATCCCTTTGCTTAATTATATGCATCACTGTAACTAGTACTCGATCCATCAATTTATAAGTTGTGCTTACCTTTTCCATCAACTTCGTGCAACGCGCGGGCATCTTGCTAGAAACACTAGAATATGTGATAGTCCATTTGAAATCTCAAAAAAGACAAATATTTAGGTACGGAGGGAGTAATATATTACGAGTATATCATGCACACAAAGGCAGAGGAGCGGTGGGGCCGAGAGGGATGAGGGGCACGTCGGGGGGATGAGGATCCCCTGACGCGAACAATCCTACCATTCTGTCACTGACATGTGGGACCCATAAGCGTGGGTCCCACCTGTCAGCGAAGGAAAGGCAGGGCAAGGCAGTGATAGCCACGTCAGAGGATCCATGTCCACGTCGGGGGACGTCGTGCCGTGGGTTGGAGCGGCGTCGTGGGAATCGCGTGTGGGTGTGGAAGTGGTAGAAACAAGAAACATGATGGTCACCGTGGTTTAACTTCCATGGACAAGCTATCATGTCTGCTGAGACATGTATATCAAAACTAGAGTGTTTATATTTCAAGCACGTGAACAAGTATTATTCTGCTACTTTGGATCCATTGCAACGCACGGGCCAGCACATTGGTAGTAGTAGTGTCCATCTCTATCTCTAGAGGCCTTCCCTCGTTCATCCTTTTCTCTCACAAGATAAACTACTCATACAAATGCATCTTGATGTTCCGTGGAACGCACGAGGATGTTTCTTGGGAGTCTCTCCAGCGCGGCGTGGCCGTAGTTGCAAGTTGACGCCCCTTGAGATGCCGACATTGAGGGGCACTCGGATTTCCTCCGATGAGCAGGCAACATGAGTTTGGTCACATAGTAAATGCATTCTAAAGACTACTTCCGTGTCCATTTCCTAATTCTCCCCCTGCCCACTGTTTCACAGGTAAGGCTCGGTGCGAGTGGAGATTGGATTGCATATGTACGGGAGGGTACCAACATCAATTTGCACAACATTTACAACGGTGACACCGTTCCCGTAGAACCTTTGTCCAACATTGGGATCAGCCATGCAACGGGCCACCGCATGAATTGGTACGATGGAACCACGGTGAGATTGAATAAGAAAGCATGAACCTTGCACATGGCGGTCAAAGGCGGACCATGCTGTCTGCGGCCGATTTGATGTTGTACGAGTAGGAAGACGTTGTGCTCCTTTCTAACCGCATCTTCACGGTGACAAACCAGGGGACTTATTTTGTATGGGACACATCCTACGATATACTCCCTCTCTCCCAGTTTATTTGTTTTGAATCTTTTCGTTTTGTAAGTTTCAAATTCAAATTTAGAGCTCCCCATCACATGTTGAGATTACAATGTCCATTAAATCGTTGTTTGCATGTATAGTAAAGAAACAAATCTCGAGTTTGGCATGAGTTCATGCTACGGGAGCACCACAAGACCTGGCGCAGGAGTTACATTTCCCTCTCGGGGCCGTCGGGACTGAGCTTCAGTTCCTTACTACACCTACCTTTGAGTCAATAACACATGGACCCGATAGGTGACTGGTCCACATGTAATGCTCCTATAGGCAGAGGGGCAGTGGGGCCAAGAGGGGTGAGCCGCAGGTCGGGGGACGTGTAGTTTCATGGGTTCGAGCGGCATCGTGGGAATCGTGGGTGGCTGTGGTAGAAACTTGATGCTTGCCGCATTTTAGGTGGCCCACATGTCATGCACACAAAGGCAGAGGGGCGGTGCGGCCGAGAGGGGTGAGGCGCACGTCGGGGGGCGTGGTGTCGTGGGTTGGAGAGGCGTCGTGGGAATCGCGACATGAAACGTGATGGTCGCCATAGTTGAACTTCCATGGACAAGCTGTCATGTCTACGGACACATGCACTGCATACCAATCACTGGAAGGAGTAGCAGAAAGAGCTATATCGGACCCACGCTACTACTCTGTTCCAAAGACATGCACACCATCGAAATAGTCCATCTATATCGATATACACCAAGAGGGAATAATTTTTTTACAAGAGAGGAAATAGTTCATCCATCCATAATGCCCTCCTGCTGGTGCAACCTTTTCTTCTTCTTCTTCTTCTTCTTCTTCTTCTTCTTCTTGTTCTCATTCTCTATGGGAGACGGCTTCGCAACAAGCTCTTTGGACCTTGCAGCTATCTCGAAACTCACACGGGCTTCGAGGGCAGCATATTTTATCCGCTCGTACGTCAAGGAATAATTCTCCCATCCAGACGACCTTAATGCCACCGTATCGTCACCCTTATGAAGATTTGTACCGAGCACAAAATTTGCTACATCGAATAGGGATGGTGTTTGTTTATCACAAACTTCTACATGAATTTTGATTCTGGTTTGTAGGTCAGCGATGCTTTTCAAATCAAGGTTGTACGGCTCCAACTTCTGTTTGTCCCCTTCGATGGCTGCCCCACAGAAGTATACGTCCTCCCGAGACAAGAAATCATGAAGATGACCTGGTATGGAGGGCGAGTGTATGATGTGGTACACCAAAACATCATCTTCGAGGCACAGCTGAAGGACGGTGGCGCGCTGGATCTTCCCAGGGGCACGCTCCGTGTACTCTGCATCGAGACCGATGACCCTCGTCTCTACCTTTTCAAGGGAGTTGGATACATTGTTGATCCACTGCCAAACAACCCTTGTGTGGATGGTGACGGTGGAAACTATGCACATCGAGCCTTCGATGCGGACATGTTGGACGCAAAAAAACCTACATCTTGATCTCTTTCGCCATTTGGAACCGCTGGAACGGAGGGCTATGGTTTGGAGAATTAGGATTAGATGGCTAGTCTAACTGAAGTAGTAGATGATTATTTAAAGAGGTTAAAACAATGTGAACGTAGTGGGGTTTGGATGCAAATGAAGACGAAGGGGAGGTGAAGAAGCCAAGGAGAATCGGTTCCCGATGGAGGAGTAAATGGGAGAAGTGGAGTGCAGGCAGTTGATTAGACGGCTAGGTAGACTAAACGAAAAGGCTATGCGGGTAGACCGATGAGTCGTACCTGTTCGTGTACGTGCCCATCCTTCCTGATAGGTGGACCTATGCAAACAGATAAAAAATGTGTCGTAGTTTTTTTTGAGTGCATGTGTGGGAGACACAACATTCCGTGGTTAAGGAATACTCCCTCCGTTTAGGTGAGTATAAGTCACCTCATGAAAATCAGGTTTTCCCAAAACCTTTAGGCGTGGAGCTTTAGCATCCTGCTCGATCCCCTCCCAGCCTCGTTAGCCAGCATTCTCTTCCTCTGCTCCCGCATTCTACCTTTCCATTTTTCCTCTTCTCAAGTGTGGAACGATTTGCATGCCGTCCTTGATGCACCAGAACGACCACTGCATGCATCGCGGCAGAGCGTTGATTGGGCATGCAGGAGAATTTGGTTCTGCTCGCAATATGGATGATACCTGAACGATGAAGTGAACAGGCATGCTAGCACGGGAGACCTATTTACGCTATACAATACTGGAGTACTAATGTACCTACTAGTAGTAGTAGTAGTACAACTGTGGTACACTTGATGGTCAAAATAATATTCATCCGGTCCTCACAGTGAAGTGACAACACCCTGCGCCTGACACTAGTCCAGGTGGCGTGTTCGGGTTACCAATGTCAGCCTCACCCTGTGCACAGTGCAGTCTGTCACCGCCGCTGTACAGCACATTGGCGCCTCGCCTCGTCTCCCTCTCCGCTCCCATAGCACCACTCCATCTCCATCTCCTTCTCCGTCTCCATCTCACTGTGCCCCCGTGTACCGTAGCCTCACTCACCTCCCCAGTACCACTATTCCCTCTCTAGCCGCTCCAGCACCGACATCCTTCTCCCCCGTAAATCAAGCCCCCTTCCAAACTCCACCATGGCCGAAGTCGAACCGCGCATCATCCATATGAGCCGCGATTGGAGCAATCTCCCCAGTGACATCCTCGACCTCTGTTGTTCGTGTATGGATATGTTGAGCGCCCTGCGGCTGGCTGCATGCTCGAGGGACATGCACACGGCCATCGTCGAAGCGAGGCCTAAGCTTTTCAAGACACCCTGCTTGCTGCTATCTGGTCTTGCGAGATTCGCTCACCATGATACGGAGGCGTGCATGATGCCCCTCGACTTCAATCCGATCTCCATTAGCCGAAACTTCTTTGCAGGTATGTAGTGGGTCACCGTACATCATTTCCCTCGACATCGATCCGATCACCATCGCCCAAAACTTCTTGGTAGGTATGTACTGGGTCGGCATGAACTCCCACTGGATGGCCGCCTTCAGAGAAGACGGTAAAAATTTGGTGCTCGTGAACTTCCAGACCTCCCATGAGATTATCCTTCCTCCGTTGGATTATATAGAGTATTACCATCGCGGTCCAAGTCATCTAGATTACTACATCAGTTGGACGGACCTTGTTTTGCAGAATATTCTAATCTACCAAGTGCCCACACGACATGCGAATTATGCAGACTTCAAGCTAATTGCCTTGTTTGACCGCGGACTCGCCTATCTTTACGCCGGTGCCTTCTTTAGCTAGAGACAACTCGACTCGCCGTGGATCATCGTCAAAGCTGATACACACTTCTGTGATGCTATTGAACACAATGGCATCATCTACGCGATCGACAAAGCAGATGGCACCACGTATTGCTGGGACGGCGCGTGTAAGTTGTTTCCTCTCATGTCAGTTTCTTCATTTTCATGATGTAGAAACATGCACCACACTGTTGGTTTCATCTAACCATACATTAGGGAAGTAATTGTGCATATGGAGAACTCTATATTTGGAAGTAGTGAAATCCTGCAATGCTTACCATGTGTACATACCTATATTCGCCCTTCAGCAATCAATGGCTAGAATAATATCCTCACAAAAATTTTGCCCATAGAACATGAGTATATAACAATGCATGGTCTGTTAGTTACCTTGAAGAATTTGTTTGTGAGGACAGAACA
Organism: Triticum urartu; assembly: GCF_003073215.2. Classification (NCBI taxonomy): domain Eukaryota; kingdom Viridiplantae; phylum Streptophyta; class Magnoliopsida; order Poales; family Poaceae; genus Triticum; species Triticum urartu. The sequence goes on along the minus strand of NC_053027.1, from coordinate 437,698,613 downwards.
TGATTACATAACATGCATGACATGGTAGTTTCCTGTGAAGAATCGATTGCGAGATAACATGAGTATAACCATGCATGGCACTTCTATATTTTCAAACCCAGTATACATTTCCCTGTATTTTCCTCCGAGTTCCAACAGGGACATATCAATGCTATTTCTTGCATTATCCTACTCATACTCCGAACAATGTTGATCTTACATTAACAATGCCTGTCCTTTTTGATATGATGCAGTGTCCCTACAGTTACTGCCCTTTGTAATCACACCACCTTTGCCAAAAATAGGGAAGCACAACTGGTTCCTCGCTCGATCAGATGACGGCAAAAGACTGATGATCATTCGGACACATGAGCCGGAAAAGTTATATTGCAAAAACCCCACTGTATACAAGCACCGTGTAATACGTGAGTATCCGGATAGTGGTTGTTACGTCTATGAGCAGGATACCAGCTTGTTGGGGCCTTTAGGATTTTTTAGTTGGAGGCGGGTAAACAACCTTGGTTCACACTCTCTATTTCTCGGACTCAATTATCCGATTAACCAGGAGATCACCGTTGGCAAGGACCTTGATGGCAGAGAGGCTCTGTTTGCTATGGAACACTGTGTCTACACGGCGAGCCCTAGGAGTTCGGGAGCAAACTCCCCTGATTGTCAACGATACAGCCTGCAGCCAAAACAAGTTGAGAATGACAAAGGCATCCAGATTAACTTTGATCCTTGGATGTCTCAATAACGACAGGCAGTGATGTGGTTCGAGCCTTCAGGTTGATAGGTAATTGGGTTGTTGCATCGAAAGGGTGGAGTACTGGTGTCTCTGGATCACTGGTCGCTGAAGCGGGGCTGCAAATTATGATGGTGTTGGACCATCTCTTTGAATGACTTTGTTGTCTTTGCTACTGGTTCTGGATGGGTAGTTCTTTCTTTTGTTATGCATATTCCTTGTCATTTGGTCATCCTCGTCTATGTCACTCTGACTATGTAATAGTTGCTTCTGTTTAGAATGTCATTCTCGTCTGGATCATGAGAGTCTGAGCGCTGCAGATGGGTGCGTTTTGGTGGTGTAGCAAGACTTCCTATGAACTATCATGTCTTGTTGTTTATGTCAGTAGTAGTCACTAGTCAGTGTTTGAATGTTGTATATATCGTTGTTTCGAACTGTTTATTGTCTCGAACTACTGGTGGGCTAAATGAGGGCATCACCATTCTCCAGTGTTTAGAGTATATCTCCTTTTCTCAAGTTATATAATTTGAGCTTAGTGTCTTTTTGATGATGTACACTTGTTTGGGCCAGTGAGGTGTCGTTGAATATGGGCCGAGTAGTAACGCAATGCGAAACAGGTCAATTATGACTCTCAGGCCGGGCTCTCAAAAGATCCTGAAAAAAGGCCGGGCTCTCCAAAAAAGAAAGAATAAGGACTCTTAGGCCGACATGTGGGTGCCATCGGTGTTTTCGTGCGCTTGCGCGCCGAGAGCATATTGGCGCGTGCTCGAAATTCATGCTACCTTTTCATCCCCAGTCTCCCGCCCCTCCCCCACCTCTGGAATCTCGATTCCTACTCCAGTTCCCCCAAATCCCCCTCCCGTACTCCCTGTACTCAAGCGCACTATCATGTCGCCGGTCAACGCGGATCTCCGAGCCGGAGATCCTGAGGTCCGTCCTGCCTTCGGTCGCTGCGTGCTGTCGCTCAACAGTGGCATGGCGGCGCTTGACGGCCAGTTTGCCGGCAAAGTGCTGATGGTAACCATCAACAGCGACCGGCCTCCCTTCTCGCCGGATGACCTTGTCAAAGCTCTTGGCATTGCGCACGGCATCCAAATAAGTGACTTGCTCGTCGAAGTCTGTCTGCCACCGGCTAATTTCTTCGTCGGGTTCCAGACAACTTTCGACTGCAGTCGTGTGTTCGAATCTTCCCGGCGTTTGTTCTGCGATGGCGTGCTGGTGAGCTTTGATCGGTGGCACCCAGGATGGGGCTCGGTGCCCTCTGAGTTTGAGTTTTTAACAAAGCTTACCTTCCACGGCATGCCTCGACGTGCTTGGAACAGCGAGTCCATGAACGAGCTTATCAACGACCTTGGAGGTGAGCTCGTAAGTATGTCTGTTCCTCCAGACAGATGGGCTCTGACGGTTATGGCATGGATGAAGAAGCCATCCACCATACCGAAGGTGATTGGTTATGAGATACCGGTGCAGGAAACGGGGTTGTACTATTCGTCGCCACCAAGGCCGCCGTGGACCACGTTAGGGATGTACCTATATCGAGTGTTCGTGCATGTCGAAGAAGTGGTCAATCCATCAATCGAAGTCCTGCCGCCGCCGCTGGTGCTAGGGTCCGTCGACGACGTCCATTACAAGAGTCAATGTCAGACTTTCCCCGTGTTGCTCGGAACGATGGATGGCACAGGGCCTACTCCATCGCGCGGAGGAGGCCACTGCTTCTTTGGGAGAAGAGGCAGGGCTGGCTGCCTGGATGTGCTCTAATTTGAGGTAACAACTGAATCTTATCAGATACTAGTTAAATCCGAGCTATGGGTGTGAAGCACTGATATGCCAGTACATTTGATTGTGACCTGTTCTAATTTTGTACCTGAACTTTTTTTAGAAAGGGATGTACGTCAACTTAATGTGCTAGCAGAACTTATTGTGTTGTTTGTCTGTTTTCTTTGCACAACATTCAAGATATTTCTCCGTCATTGATAAATACAATGAACCATTATGTACGACTTCGTTGGTTTCAACATAGCCCTTCCCGTAGCGATCCACTGCTTCCATCGTGATTGTGCCGCCTGCGTGAAATTTTTGTATGCAAGTTCAGTGTGCCATGATGTTCTATATGATTGTGTCAACTATATAAGTTTTTACTGAGCATCAGCAATGCATATGGTTGAAAGATGTATTTACGAGCATCGGCCGATGGGTCTCTCTCTCTCTCTCACACACACACACACGCACACGCACAAGAGGGACCCGTTGAATTATTTATTTGCTCGTGATAGCTTTTAATTAGGTTCCACTTTAATCTAACTTTTTTCTTAAGTTATTAATTGAGCTCAGTGACTTCAAAAAGTTGTACAGAAGCCTTGTTTGGGCCTTTCCGGCGTCGCTGAATGTGGGCTGAGTAACCATGTTAGGTTGTACTGTACTACACAGGCCTATTTTTCGCTATTTTTTTAAATAATACATTTTTTTATTAATTTTCATAAATATTATGCTGGGTATTTTTTTTCAAAAATAATACACCGCCGGCCCGCTGCAGGCCGACTGGGCCTAGTCGGCCCACAGCCGGCCGACTGGATTCCAGTCGGCCTACAGCTGGCCGACTGGCCCCTGTCGGCCCACTGTGGGCTGATTGGGTCCTGTCGGCCCACTGTGGGCCGACTAGAGCTAATTGGCTCGCTGTGGGCTAATTGTTTTTGCAAAAGTGTTAATCATGTATTTAAAAAATATGTGTATTGTGACCTCCTCCGCTCGCTATGGGCCCACTGTTGACTAAAAAATATGTTTTAAAAAGTGTTAATCATGTATTTAAAAAATATGTGTATTGTGACCTCCTCCGCTCGCTGTGGGCCCACTGTTGACTAAAAAATATGTTTTAAAAAGTGTTAATCATGTATTTAAAAATTGTTAAATGTGTGTATAAAAAATGTTCCTTATCTATACAATTTTTTTAAATGTGTGTATAAAAAATAGCTGTTTTCAACATCAGCAATGCAACTGGGCCGACGGTTGTACACAATATCCGGGTCAAATTGTTATTCTCCGCCCCGCTGGGCTACAAACTTTCCTAGGAGGTATGCATTAGGCTTAACAAGAAAATGGACTTTAAGAAATAATAAATGGGATGTAATTATAATAACTGCACAATTACTATGCACCAAACACGTAATTAGTTTGAAAAATATTTTTTTTTAGAATTTGAAAATTTTAATTTCATTACTTGTTGCGCGCGCAATATTTCGTTGGATTTTAACGTAATACAACTTTATTTTGAAATTATATTTAACCTGACTAGAAATTTCGGATAAAACTATTTCGGATCCCATCAAAATGTGGGATTTTTTTTAATTCTGTTTTGAGCGGTTCTTTGAAATTATTAATCGTTGTCCTAGCTAGAAGTTTGGCTGTACTCTTAACAAACTGTAAATGGGCTGTAGTAAATTCCATTAGAATTAAAAAATGGGTTGTACATTCTTACAAATCGAAAATGGGCTATATGTTCTCTGCCAAATCCGAGCTGTGGGCCTACTAAGTTGACGCATACCAAGGGCTTTGTCAACTTAGTCAATATAAACGATTCTAGCTGCAGTGATCGTACGATGTCCATCCAACGGCCGTAGTGCTTCTTCAACCTCTGGTCTTCTTGCTCCAGCCGCCCAAAGCAGCGCCGGTCGTGTCGCGTGCTCCTGCCTCCTGTGGCCGGCTGTGATGCCGCGGAGGCCTCACTGCCCCGTACTACTCCCACCGCTGGCCAGGCCATCCCTCTACTCACGCACACCCCCTGTTATTCTCGGCGACAGCAGCCTCACACCGCAGCCGAACCAGTGAACCCTCGTACTCCTCTCCGCACGGGCTTCCACTGATGTGTCTTCCCCGGCTCCGCATCGTCCCCTTCCTAGGCCTCGCCATCGTCCATTACCCTGGTGCTCTCGGCGCGGCGTGGTCAACATGGTCAAGGAACGAGTTCCATCGGACGTGGACTGTACGCGGAGAGGCTAACAGCTGGGTCC